>NC_083335.1:29725858-30025858 GCF_963455315.2 Globicephala melas | reverse complement strand
TTCATTTGGGTAAATATCAAGGCGCACAATTACAGGATCATTTGGTAATACTATGTTTAGTTTTGTAAGAATCTGCCAAATTGTCTTCCAAAGTGACTACACCATTTTGCATTCCAACCAACAATGAATCAGAGTTCCTGTTGCTACACATCCTTGACAGCATTTGGTGTTGTCATTGTTTTGGATTTTCATCACTCTAATAGGTATATAGTGGAATCTTATTGTTGTTTTAATTTGCAATTTCCTAATGGCATATGATGTTGAGTATTTTTTCATATGCTTGCTTTCTATGTGTATATCTTTTAAAATGACCTGTCTTTTCAGACATTTTGATTATTTTTACCTGGGCTCTTCATTCTCTTATTGTTGAGTTTTAAGTATTCTTTGTATATTTTTGATAACAGTCCTTTACCAGATATGCCTTTTACAAATATTTCCTCTCAGTCTGTGACTTGTCTTCACATTTTCTTGACAGTGTCTTTCATAAAGGATCTTTGTTTAAAAAAAATTTGGGCACTTCTATGAGGTAAAATACAGCCACTTCAAAAGATACCACAGAAGAATATTAGCATAAATGTGTCCTCGCAGTGTATTGAGTGAAGCACTCAGATCTCAGATATGATGTGTGTGTGTGTGTGTGTGTGTGTGTGTGTGTGTTAGTTGGAGAGACATATGGATAGCTAGATAGATACATGTATTAGTCAGAGTTCTCCAGAGAAAGAGAACCAATAAGAGATTATCTATTGATCTATGTCTCTGTACCTATATATGTAAAGGGATTGGCTCACATGATTATGGAGCCTAAGTCCCAAGATATGCAGTGGTAAGCTGGAGACCAAGGAAAGCCAATGTATAGTTCCAGTCCTAGTCCAAAGGCCTGAGAAACAGGAGAGTCAATGATATAAATTCCAGTCCAAAATCTGGCCAAAATCTGGCAGGCTTGAGATGCAAGAATCACTGATGTTTCAGTTCGAGTCTAAAGGCAGGAAAAGACTAATGTCCCAGCTCAAGCCAGTCAGAGAGGAGGAGCTCTTTCTTGTTTGAAAGAAGATCAGACTTTTTGTTCTATTCAGGACTTCAACTAACTGGATGAGGGCCACCCATGTCAGAGAGAGCAATCTGCTTTACTCAGTCTACCAATTCAGATATGAATCACATCCCAAAACACCCTCACAGACACATCCAAAATAATGTTTGACCAAATATCTGAGCACCTCGTGGCCCAGTCATGTTCACATATAAGATTATCACAGATCCACCCTTGTCAACATGGCCCCAATACACATCTCCTTAAATCACAATTAATCACCAAATAGAGACAATAAGAAGCTCATAATTCCATTTAACATGATACAGCTATCCTGCGTACAACTGAAAACACACTAGCCTCTTTCCCAGAAGAGGAGGTAGTCCTTGAGTGATGCTTACTCTTTTCCTTGATATCTCCTAACTTAAATACCATGAAGTAAAATGAACAACAATACTTAAATACTATGATATAAAGTCAATACATCTTATACTATATGTCCAGGGAATAAGAGAGTAACGAAAATGAAGATCAATCTATCTATCTATCTATCCAGATATACAAATGTATTCATAAGAAAATAAGGAAGAAATATTCATGATGATTACAGTCCTATGTATGTAACTGGTCATGTGGTCATAGCTGGTATTTATAACTACCTTCTCTTGCTACCCATTCTGTTATTCCCTTTGCCTTCAGCAAGCACTTCAGTTGGTCATGTTGGTTGTTTACCTGGTGGGGTGACCCAAATCTTTATTTCTGAAAAGTCTGGGCCATTAGTAGTCCTGCCTAGATTGAGTTGTTGTAGTTTTACATTGACCTTAATCAATGGTCATGGTAATAATAAGAGAAACCCTAAGGTATCTCCCATATTCCAGACATTCTCTTCCTTACCCCCATCATGAAATAGTAGTCCAATTACCCTGTAGCAGTCAGGACCAATCACCCCAACCAGCACAATAACTCCCTTCTTTGCCTCTTGATTCAGAGGCATTATGAGCCCAAAGTGGTCGGGTGGTAGTCTTAACTTGCAGTTCAGTGGAATCATGGTTGTGCCTCCTGTCGGAATCATTCCTGTCTTTGGAATTAAGACCTCTAGGTCTGCAGAGCATAAGGTCGTGTGAACAGGAAGCAAAAATTTTGGTAGAGAGTCACTATGGTTAATGGTGAGTGGTACCACTCCCATTTCCACCCCTTTTTTTCCTAGACCTGTGAATCCTGGCTATGGGAGAAACAGGACCATAAATTGAATGCTGATTCAATGCATATACAGCCTTCTGGAAAACCTTGTCCCCACCCTACAAGGTATTGCAACTAGCTGGCATTATAACTGAGTTTTCAAAAGGCCATTACAACATTCTATCAAGCTACCTGCTTCAGAATGGTGGGGAACGTGGTAAGACCAGTGAATTCCATGATCATAGGCCCATTGCTGCACCTCTTTTGCTGTGAAGTGAGTTCCTGAATCAGAAGCAATGCTGTCTGGAATACTATAATGATGGATAAAACATTCTATAAGTCCATGGATGGCAGTTTTGGCAGAAGCATTGCATGAAGGGAAGACAAATCTATATCCACAGTAAGTGTCTATTCCAGTAAGAAAAAAAAACCACTTCTCCTTCCATCATGGAAGAAGTCCAGTATAATCAATCTGCCATCAGATAACTGGCTGATTACCCTAGGGAATAGTGCCATATCAAGATTCAGGGGCTTCCCTGGTGGCACAGTGGTTGAGAGTCCACCTGCCGATGCAGGGGACACGGGTTCGTGCCCCGGTCCGGGAAGATCCCACATGCCACGGAGCGGCTGGGCCCGTGAGCCATGGCCTCTGAGCCTGCACGTCCGGAGCCTGTGCTCCGCAACGGGAGAGGCCACAACAGTGAGAGGCCCGTGTACTGCAAAAAAAAAAAAAAAAAAAAAAAAAAATTCAGCATTGGTCTCTCCTGCTAGCAGATTGGGCATTCAGCAGTAGCCTTAGCCAGGTTGGCCTTGGTGGGTGAAAGTCCATGTTGCTGAGCCCATGAATAACCTCTATTCCTGCCACTATGACTACGTTGTTCATGAACCCTATGAGAGGGGTGGCTGTGGAAAGAGGTTGACTGGTATCCACAGGAAGCATCGTTCTATCCATTCGATTATTAAAATTCCCTTCTACTGCGGTCATCTTTTGATGAACATTCATATGGGACACAGATATTTTCACATTTTTGCCCCATTGAAAGAGTTCTATCCACATACCTCTTTCCCAAATTTCCTTGTCACCAATTTTCCAATCATGTTTCTTCCAAGTCTCTGACCATCCAGCCAAACCATTGGCCAAACTGACCATGAATCAGTATATAATCTCACATTTGGCAATTTTTTCTTCCAAACAAAGTGAACCACCGTGTATACTGCTTGAAATTCTTCCCAAGGGGAAGATCTCCCTTTATCCCTTCAGTAATGTCCCAGAGAGGGGTTGCAGTGCTACAGCTGTCCACTTTGGGGTGGTACCTGCATATCATGCAGAACTATCTGTAAATCAGGCCCAGATCTTCTCTTCCTCTAGCAGCTGATTATAGTGAACTCCCCATGAGGCTATAGGTGCAGGTTGGGAGAGAGAAAGTTGGGTAACAAAAATGGGGACTAATGGCGTTTGGTCCACTTATTCATGTAACTTACTTGTGCCTTTAGGGCCTGCTTGGACCCAATCACGTATATAACAGATCCATTTGAATGATGGAATGCTGTTATGCACACCCAATTTTATGGCTTGGTGGGTCAGATAACACCCAGTTCCTGATGGGCAGCTCAGGTTACATGGTAACTTTGTGGCCCATGGTTAATGTTCAGTCTCTACTAAGTCCCAGTAGCAGGCCAAGAGCTGTTTCTCAAAAGTGGTGAAGATAAACGCAGACGGTGGCAGGGTTTGCTCACAAGTCCTAATGTCCCTGCTGCACTATTGATTCTGCTGGATCATATTTGCTTGACGGCCTGGACCTATCACAGAGGCTTCTCATTTTTGGGTCCTACTCAAAACTAGCAGCTTTTTGGGTCACTCACTAGGTGGCCAGGATAACACACTCAAATGAGGGATATGTTGCCTCCAAAAATCCAGTGACATCTACGAAGAACTATGCCTCTTTTTTGGTAGTAGGAGGGGTCAGATGCAACAACTTATCTTTCACCTTAGAGGGGATATCTCTACATACCCCACACCACTGGACCCATAGAAATTTTAATGAAGTAGAAAGTCCCTGAAATTTGTTGAATTTATTACCCTCTGATGGGCAAAATTCTTACAAATAAGTCTAAAATAGTTGCTACTTCTTACTAGTCCAATTAGCATAATGTCATCAATGTAATGGACCTATCTTGTGGAATGAGAAGGCATTCAAGATGTCTACAAACTAAATTATAGCACAGGGTGGAGAGTTGATATACTCCTGAGGTAGGACAATGAAGGTGCATTGCTGGCCTTGCCAACTGAAAGCAAACTGTTTCTGTCACTCTTTACTAAAAGATCTAGAGAAAAAAGCATTTGCTAGATCAGTAGCTTCTTACCAGGTACTAGGGGATGTGTTTATTTGCTGGAGAAATGAAACCATATCTGATACAGCAGCTGCAAATGGAATCTGCTCCTGGTTTGGCTTGCGACAATCCACTCTTATTCTCCAAAATCGATCTGTGTTCTTCACAGGACAAATATGTGAGTTGAATGGGGAGGTATTAGGAATCACCACCCTTGTTTATCTCATGGCCTTGATCATAACACTAATCTCTGCAACTCCTCCAGCAATGCAGTGTTGCTTTTCATTTACTATTTTTCTAGGTAGAGGCGTTGCTTCCACTTAGTCTTTCACACCATAAGGGAACTACAGGTCAGGGAACCAATGTGAGGCTGCTGAGTATATCTATTCAAATTATGCATTTTGGAACTGGAGGAATAATCACGTGATGAATTTGGGGGCTCACTGTGAGACAGACTGGAGCTAAAACTCCACTGATCACCTGACCTCTGTCTGTGGATCACAGTGACCTTTTAGGTCTTGTGGAGTTAGTGTCAGTTTAGAGTCAATGTCTAGTAGTCCCCAAAAGGTTTGATTATTTCCTTTTCCCAAATGCACAGTTACCCTGCTAAAAGACCACAGACACTTTTATGAGAGGCTGGAAGAAAGATGAACAGTATAAATATTTCATAGTGTGCTGAGGTCCTTCCTCAAGAATCATGGCCTTCCCTTCGTTTTGGGTCTGTAAACTGGCTCAAAAATATGAATTAATTTGGGAGGGGCATGACTCTTTGATTTTATGATTCAGGTTAGACATTTGTTCACTTGAACTAGAACTTTCCTGCTTGTATGGATTAAGTAAGAATTAAGAAAGTTTCCTATCTATTTCACTTCTAGGAACACCATGATCAACTAGACAATGCCACAGGTCTATGCTAGTCAGACTATTCTGACTCCTTCTTTGACTATGCTGTCCATTGTGGTAACAATACTCACCTTGCCTTTGGCAGTTGAGTGCTGCCACTTGGTCCCTGCCACCCCAGAATTCAATTACTCCCATTGCATTTAGGTTTCCCAACTGAAAAATGCAGTTCCCACTGTATGTTCTGGCCTAAAGAGAAGAGTAAGCACAGAGTTCTTCAAGGATGTCAGGGTTCAGGTCACAAATTTGTATCTTATTGTATTGGTAGAAGGTATCTCTTCTGTACCCTCGCAGGGTGGGTGAGTAGATCTAAAATGACAAATCCACTTTAAAATACCTATTTCTCTAAACCTTTGAATCCCTTCCTCTACATTAGACCAAGGTAGGTCCAGCATTTCTAACTTGCTCACTTTGGTCTGCCTTTTGGTCCATGTTTTAGCCAACCAACCAAACTGTCAGAGCCTTTTCTAACTCTCCAACCTGTAACATTAAATGCAGAATCTTTGATTAGCGATCACGTATCCATAAATTTGGGCTGATCCAACTTTATATTCCTTCCACCATTATCCCACACCTTTGATATCCATTCCTACCCATTTTCTCCAGACATCTGTCTGCATAAGATAGAAAACTCAAGTAGTTCTTTTGGAGTAGAGTGCACCTCCCCATGGGTCACAGTTTGTGTCTCACTTTTAGAGTCCTGCTGGAACTTGAATCTAGTTACAGAACTAGAAGCAACGATTGGTGATGGAGTGGGTCCTGAGGAGACTCAGAATTCTTTTGCATGGCAACTACCTCAGGAGAAGCCATTACAGTTTCCTCAGGTAATGCTGGATTAATCCCCTCAAATGCGGGTAAAGAGGCTGCTACCACTGAGGGTTGAGAGGCTTCTTCCACTGGCAAAGAATACTTGTCAGAATTTAGGAGCTCAATGTCCTCAGCTTCATCAGGGTCTTCCCACACATCCCCATTCCAATTTACAGGATGTCATTCTTTCCCAATCAATGCCCTCATGTTAAACCACAGACCATGTGAGACTGGGAGTTCAATTTGCATTGTAATTTAACCAATTGCCAGAAGAGGTACTGCATTTGATTTTCCCTTGAACTGGGAATTCAAATCTCTGAGCTCATTTTTTGCTTTCCCCACTTTGTCCGGCAACATCACATCTTCCTCTTCTTAAAACGTCATCAGTCCTATCAGATTAGAACTCCATCCTTATGACTTCATTTAACCCTAATGACTTCCTAAAAGCTCTACTCCAAATATAATCACATTCAGGGTTGGGGCTTCAACATGTGAATTTTGGGAGACACAATTCAGTTCATAACAATAGATAATAGCATACTCAATGAGACCATTTCAAATTATTATCCACAAATATTTCAAGTTGTTAAGACATCAAGAAACACTGCAGTGGATTTGTTGTTGTTGTTATAGGAATGATCACTTCAGTGGTAATGAATGTAGAGCAAGTAGGGATCCATTTTTCAGAGAAAAGGCTACAACTGGAAATTTGAGGGCTTGGCAATGGTCTGGTGGTTCCAGGCAATTGGAACTGTGCCAACTGTATCCCATACGTATTGGTATATTGACCTTGGGAATTTTTTGGGAAGAGGCAATTGGCAAAGGGGCCTTCTGAGAGGAAGGGAATCAAGTACTAGACCCTTTTTCTAAGAAGTTCAAAGTTTGCTTGCAGTATATCTTATGCCCTGAGGTGTCGCTTACTAATGTGATCGTTTAAGAAGCAACATCAGTTTTACTACCCACCCCCTCTGCCAACCAGGGGTACTCATTTTTATTGAGAAGAAGTTTGAACTGTGACTTCAACTGCATATGAGAGCTTCATTTAAGAAAGGAGAGGATTGGTTCCTGGTGTCAGGGAGGAATAAATTTTTCTCTACTCTTCTAGGTTCTTTTGGCTGGTCTAAGAATTAAATTGACATGAGTAGGTTAACATGAGAAAATCAAACAAAAGTTTAATAACATGTATATATGAGAGAGACCCAGGAGAACTGAGTAACTTGCCAAAATGGCGGAAGCCGTCGCCTTAAATATCATCTTCAGCTAGAGACAAAAGGGGATGTTAGGAATAGGGGTTTGGGACTTCAAAGGGAAGGAAGGCAATTTATATGGAGATGGAAAAGCAAATGTTTGGTAAATAAATGTATGCTAGGCCAGGCAGAGACAGTGGGAGACAGAGAGGAATTGTAACAAACAGACTTCGCTAGGTTCCTCCCTGTCTACACACCTAGTTCATAGTATAATTATCTATGGTAATATCTCCCTTCCTGGAACAGGTCCTATATCTACATTCTTTAGGCATTTAGGGAGAAGGTCAGAGTTTGTTTCTGAGTTTTTTGGGTCTTGATTGTTCTCAGCTCAAAATAACCCGCATGCCAAAGAGACATTTCGAGGTGGCAAGTTTTGCTCCCCTACGCTGGTATGGCATGTTCCTCCTCCTGGATTTCTGTTGATCCCTCCTGGCTCCATGAAGATGCGAAAACAAATAAAGATGTGTTTGAGACCTTGTCTACTGTGGCATGCATCATATATAGGTGAGTGTAACACTGGAAGAAGAAGCTTCCTTTTTCTTTCTCTTACACTCTATCAGATGGCTTGTGTAGATCACTTGGAAACTCCTTAATGTGTACAGGAGTCTGTCCCAGTCTGAACTGGTACCAGTCAGTCTGGAACAGTCTGAACCATCTGTTCTTATGTGGACCAACTGATATATAATGTAGCAAAAACAGCAGCAGAAAGTGGGCGAGAAGTCTTATCAGATTTTCCAATATTTTCTCCCACTGGGCAATAGTAACCGGGTTTGATCTCTTGGATTGTTTAAAGCCCTGAAGATTTGGGACTTATCATAGGAAAGGAAGACCCAACAAGGGAAGAAACAATATTTTCCAGTAAACCAGTTGGGAGTTTGGGATCAAAATATTTTAAATATTAAGAAAAATGTACCACAGGATGATGAAGGGTATATCCATTAGATAATAGATGAAAAGAGAAAGAAATATGGATATGGATAAAGAGATTTTATATATATATATATAATATACATATATATATAGTATCCGTATATATAGTCACACAGTATACACAGTATCTATCTATCTACCTATCTATGTCTATATTTATATTTATAATTTTACCTCATGCAACTAACAGTCATTATGTCTGTGGCTAATTTTTATCCATACAGTTAAGTTTTTCAACAAGAGAGTATTGATTCTTAATAAGAAATACATATAAATTATTTTTAATTTTAAAAAGAATGCTCTCTTCCTAGAAGAAAGAATTTCAAAAAGAAAGATTTCTCATTCTGAGGATGTTAACCCTTTGTAGATATGTTTGTGCAAGTGAGAGTCAATGTTTAGAAGGCTATTCAACTCAACTGTAGGCCACTGGTTTTTTGCAGGAAAAGTGATTATGTTTTGTGATAGCATATGGATTTCTGTTATTTTATGTGAATCATCATTGTTGATGTAATTCATCTAGGAGTTAACAAAATAATTAAGTGCTACATTTTCCTTATTATCTCAATCCATTCTTGCTTCAGTCACCTCATGTGGTTAACTCAGCTTGTCAAGTTTGGATTTTTCTTTTGTTGATATGTCAGGCCAGCAAACAGTTTCCCACTCTCAGATCCCTGTGGATAAAAAAAAAAGAAAAGTCAAAATAGAATGTGCTTTCCTTTAGATTGTCCTCTCATTTTGCTACAGACCTCAAAAGATCAGAAAAAAAAAAAGGATTTTTCCCAAACATTTTATTTAGCAGATCTAATTTAGGGATATAAAATGTAACAATAATTAACACTTGGCTTTCCATAATAAAAATATATATGTTTTGCAAATTGTGAGAGATGAATTTCTCTGGTAATCCTGTATAATCTTATTTCACAGAGCTGGCATTTGTGTCAGCAGTTTTGTTCCTCAAAAGAAATGTTTGAGGTGTCAGTCTTGCTTTGTGTATGGGGGTAGAGGGGGCAGCAGCGGGGGCAGGGAGTAGTGGTTACTTCATGTAGTTCTGTAGAGCATGGAGCACAAGAAAAGGGCAGTGGAGAACCAGGAGGAAAGCCTCATCAATTTGCCTCCTCTCTTTTTCTCCATACGTGCAAATATACCACCTGTCCAGTGCTCTAGTATTGCCGTGGTCAGGGACATACAAGCAGTGTGGTCTGGGGGGAAAGTTGAAGGACTGAGCAAGACTGTCTCTGAAATATCTGCTTGGTAGCCTAAGATTCATTTAAACTACTAAATATCTCTATTAGGATTACCCAGATCATTGGTCAGAGGCAAACGTAAAGATGAATAGGGACACACTTGTGCCTCAGTATCCTTATATGTAAAATGAGAATAATTGAGTCGTTGTGGGAATAAAATGGGATAATAAAATACTTACAGTAGTATATATCATATAGTGCTCACAGAATCGTAGCTATTATTGTTATTATTATGTGGTTCTTGGGCGTTATGTGGGTGAGGTGAATAAAGGTGGAACCATGGAAAGGAAAGGGGATTAGGTAATACCTGGAAATGATACAAACAAAATGAGAAGAATACAGTTTCATTTGCTATCTGAGAAACTTACCTGAAGTTTACATTTTCAAAGAAAAAAGAGGACATTTATACCTTTGTATACTCCTGCAATCAGAGTTCACATGTTTGTGTACCATCTTCTTAATGACATTTCTTCTTAGTCCCAGGAAAGACCACTGGAGTCCAAGCCTCAGAGAATTACTTAGGGCTCAAAACTGGGCACCTAAGGAAGTGGAGGCCAGGCTTAAAATCCCAAGAACTAGGGAAATAATTCTCTTCATTAAGGGAACTCCCAGGGGAGGGAGGTTTGTATTATAATTAGTATAATCATTGTTATCCTGGTAGAGGAACTGACATGAACTAATGTTGGAAGCTGAGTAGGTGTTCGTCAATTGAATGAGAGACCCTGAGGGCGGGGTGGTTGGAGGGGTGTTCAGGAAGAGAGAGTTATGTGAGCCAAAGCAGACAGGTGTGAGCGAGCATTAGGCTTGAAAAAAAGCAGTTTAAGTCCTTTTGTGATGCTTGAACACAGAATGCAAGAGAGAGATGGCAAAGAGAAAAAAAGCCAGCGAAGCAGGGAAGAATCAGATTTCCGGTGGTCTTGTAGACTGTAACAAGAAATCTGGATTTTCCTTTCATAATTAATAAGGTTTTATGGCTGAAGACTCAAGAGCGGGAGACTAGAAGAGTATAGCAAGAAGCCAGATAAGGAATGATGGGGGCTGAAACTAAGAAATATCAGTGGGGACTGTAAGGAAGGTAAGGATACAAGAGAAGGTAAGAATCCATAAGTGGAGGTAGTTACAATAAAAACGTAAAGCACACATGATCTTCCAATTAAAGATTTTATTTAATGAGATGTTTTACAAAATTATTTAAAATATGAAGTCATGTTTGCTTATACATTTAGCAATTTGTTTTTATTGATAATAATAGATTACATGAAATTAGGACTTTCCCAGAAAGTGGAGCCAGAGTATTTTTGGATCTATAGCCCTGGAATCCGGCAAAGACACCAAGCTTCTGTAACTTTATTTCTACCTCAGAGGTCAGTATTGGTCTAGGAAGGTCCTAGATAACCTGATATAATATGGGGCTGGTGCAGAATGAAATCTCTAACTTCTAAAATTAAGATGAATACTCTAAGTTAACTCTAGGTACCTCACTCAGTTTCAGGCACTCCTCAAACTTTGGAGTTCTGATAGTGTTGAAAGGAGATCTATGGACCAGTGATTGGTATAGAAGAGTTCCGCAGAATTCTATAAATTCTGGAACAAGCAGTATCCATAGGTATAGGTTAAGTCTACCCCATGGTCTATATTTTCAAAGCCACATTGCATTGCCCTGACAGGTTTGTTGTGTGACACCAAACGTGTCATTTGCTGGATCTCTTTGTCCTCCTTGGGTGTCAAAATTCCATTTTGACATAATCTTTTCCTATGCCCATTAAGGGTTTATTCCAAAGTAAAGAGTTAAATAAGCCACCCAGATATTTTGGGAAGCAACCCAGAACCAAAGCATCAATAATAAAACTCAAGTCAACTTCCTATATATCAAAGCACCACATCCCAAAGGTCAAGGATGTAAAAAATGACCTTTACATTTTATACACTAAACACTGTTTAGTTATTTTCAAAAAATTATCAGAGAACATAGAAACCTTCAAACAGTAGTTAGATAGAAAGTTTAAAAAGTGTTTATTCAGACTTTAGTGAACAAATATTTGTTTATTGCAAATCTATGTTATTATACATTTTACTTCCTATAACTCTAAATAAAAGCTAAAATGTAGGAGTACATGTGATCTAATCTATATTCCTAACCCTACTCAATAAGTAGCTATACCTTAAATACAAACTTATGCTCAAGCGAAATATAAAAGGATTATTATTTATAATATAAAGTAGAAGGCATATGCCTAGAGCCTGAATAACTGGTACCAATCTATTGTAGTACACTGCACTTAGAAGTGCTCATTGATTTTAGCGTAATGTCTTGTAAATAGTGCAGTGAGTTAAAAGACCAGCCTTGGTTCAAGAGGAAAGCTTGATGAAAATGGATCTAAGAACCAATAAAAACTCCAGCATATCTCAAGGAGAAATCTGAAACTCCAAATCATCATTCATAACTTCCTATTAATTATAATTGGAGATAAATTCCCAGTTACTTCTCAGTTTTGGGTACATCTCCCCAGTGACAGTCTAGTACAGATAGACCAGAAAAAAAAAAAGGTGGGCAATTCTTGAAAGTCACTGGAGGATAAAACTTAGAGTTACATTTGGTTTCCTGTTCTAGAAGAGTGAGAGAAGATTACATGAAAGGGAAGAACTTGTTATTTTACTAAAGCCGTTAAAAGATAATTCAGGGAGATCTCAAACCAAGTAACCATGTTGATAACATGCATTCCACTCTCATGTTTAAGACACAAAGGTCTCCATTTCTCTAAGGGAACTACTTTTTCGGCATGACACACTCTCTCTCTTGCCTTGGAGCCAAGTAATCGGAACCCTAAACACACGGCGGAGCTTCTGTTGGAACCGGTTTCCAACAAAACAATACAAAAAGGGATTAATGCAGCTGTTGGTGAATCCCAGGAGGATGGCAAAAGGAAGTGCCAGGTCAATGACTGCTATAACTTCACAGCTATTAATGACACCCATCCAGGCCAGAGCATCCAGGAAGGTCAGAACATGGAAGGGAAGCCAACAGATGATGAACGCCAGAACAACAGCAGCTGCCATCTTCAGGACTTGGTCACGAGTTATTCTGTTCTTCCCATAGCTATTGGTCTTCAGTAGGTGTTTTCTGATTCCAAAATAGCATGTTGCTATGAATATTAAAGGGATAATAAAACCAAGGATATTTTTCATTAAGGCAATCCCAGCTGACCATTGGGCATACTTCTCAGGTGGGAAAGCCATAATGCAAGCATTCACTCCTAAATATTCAATTGTTCTGACATCTCGGAAGTAAAATGTTGGCAATGAGGACAGACAGGCCATACACCAAACAAGTGGAACTATATAAGATGCTTGCCAGGGATTTCTTCTTTGAGACAGAAAGGGGTAGATGACAGATTGGTACCTATCAACACTCATGCACGTGATAAAAAAAATGCTTGCAAACATGTTCAGGGTCAGGAAAGAACCAAAAACTTTACACATTACAGGTCCAAAGAGCCAGTCATATCTGTAAGAATAATAGGTTGCCCAGAGAGGAAGAGTAGCCAAAAGCAGTAAGTCAGCCACAGCCAGGTTGAAGATGTAAATGCTGGAAACCTTTTTAGGACCCTTTTGACAACAAAACAGTGTAACCACGATAGTATTGACAAGAAATCCAACCACAAAAATAATGTAGTAGAGAATAGGAATTGCATCTAAATGCTTATCTGATGGCTTATGGGAGCAGTTAAAGGTAGACTCATTGCCAGAAATGTTCACAAGTCCGACGTGAAGACTGCTGGTAATGTTTTTGCTGATGGTGGCAAGGGTGAAGTTGTCCTTCATATTGACTGAAATGTCAGCAGCTCCTAATTCTTACACCTTCTGGGGAAAAAAAAACAACAAAAAAACCCAACAAAAACCTCTCAGAGCACATACAGAATTTAGGACATCATCACGTCATTAGCATTTTAAAAGTTTGTTGAAAGCAAAAAATGGTGGCTGGTTATAGACAATATTGGGAAACGGAAGCATGCCTTATGAAATAAGAATGGATTTTACTTCTTGAAGAAGAAAAGAGAGTTTTCTCAATAATACCAAGAAGCATCAAGACTGAAAATTCTGAACAAAACTACATTTTGCCCATCTTTTCTATTATGTTGTGAAAAGGTTTAAAGAAAATTAATATTTCAAAAGGTTAGCCAGAATAGGAAACGCGTGAAACAAGAAGGAACTAAGAAATAAGACAAGTTAGCATTTCAAAAACACTTGAGCACATATCTCACTCTATATACTTTCTAGAAACCACACTGCTGCCTGCTATTGCGTAGAGAAATGCCTTATTCAAGTAACTAATTATATACAAATCATTCCAGCAATGGAAAATATAAGTAACATAAACTATGGAAAAAATAAGTAAGTGTACAAAAGATTGAAAGAGAATATGCAAAAAGGAACATATTGGGATGGGGGATTATGGTTGGTTTTTGCTGATTAAAAATAATTCCTTTAGTTCTACTTTTCCATTGTTTTCACAATAATAATATAATTACGAGGTAGATATGGAACATGTGCATATTTTTAAAAGCCCCCATCACATTTTAATAGAGACTATTACTTTTACATATAGATACTTAAGTTTAATCCATTTAAAAGAAAATCTATTTTCTTTTGCAATTAGGAAAAGAAAAAGAAAAAAATAGCCAAATCTGATTTACGGTCAAATAGAAAAAGTTATATTGCTCAATGAAATAAGAATTGAATATCAATGATTAATCATGATATAATTGTATCATTTTTTCCTTTGCTATTTTAGTTTAACACAACTAAGTAGTAACAGTGCTACTTGGCTCTCAAATGTTATGATCAATATTCAGGGTTTTGTGATACTGTTAGTTTTAGTAGCAACTTTATTTTAAAACAAAAGAAAATTAGCTGAAGATAAACACAGTAAAGGAACAGCTATTCCTTTAGATAGTTTCAAAACACAGATAAATAAACTACTCAGTGAAAATGTAATCAGCAAAGAATCTCCTAATAAACAGCAAACTTACAATTTTTGTCTAAAGCTTATTCTTTCGTAATCTTGACCTAACAAATTAACATGAAAGAATCTAAAATAAACCCACTTGAAGACTTACTGGTTGTTGGAGTTTAAAGCTTAGTTATCATAAATCAGCTTGCCTAGTTCCTAAGTGCACCCCTGTAAGAGAAACAGCAGTTAAATAATTTAGGAGTTTTGCAAAATAGTGTTAAAATACAGGAAAAAGGAAAAGTTCATCCATAAAAAATATTTTCATTTAATGTATGTTCTACTTTCCAAACAGAGTATATATAAATTGTGCAGACCTACCTTAAAAATTCAGGCTGAAAATGCTTTTAATTCTGTGCTTATTCGTTCCCTTAGACTCGGGGACGTAATAGCACCAGATCTCTGGTTTCCTTCTTATATGTTCCGTCTGTCCACTGGGAGCCTTCAACCTACATAATTCTAGGGCTGACTTATGAACACTTGCCAGTTTTCCAGAGTTTTTTTTTTTTTTGGCTGCAAAACATTAATCTGAAATTCTCACTGTCTCCAATCATAACAGCTCATTCAAATAAATCTCAAACAAAAAAATGAAGTTTCCACAAATGTGTTAGAGAATTTTGAAGTCAGTGGCTTACTTTAAAAGAAGAATATAATTATTTGCAGAATTTTCTCTTTCTTTTACCCTGATACTGGCATTCTAAAATGAGTTAAGGAGTGGAGACTAGGGAATTTATTCTAGTAGTAGAATCTTTGTCCATCAGCATCTTTCGCAACCTTCATTAATTTTTGAAAAATTTACCCCTGCTTATTAAAGAACAGCAGCAACTTCACTTGAAGTCTAAAATTTCTCTCTTGCTTTAAGCAATTTTTGTTGGCTTGTTGCTGGAGAGGTGGTGATAGTAGGGATATAATTCTCATGTCTTCTAAAAGAAGTATTAACATGTAGCATCTCCTTTCATGGGTCCCTGTCATATTTGCGGTTTAAGTACAAAGCACACAGGGTGAGAAGGATTAGGCAGCTACTGCAGCCTAGATCACTGTTGTTTTTCTTTTTGTGGGAGTGGGGGTGATTAGCCTCACACAATAACTCTAGTAGAAGCAGGAGTGACAAAAAGAAGAAAGTTAAGTACATAAGAAGTGATAAGAAGTGATAATACCAGCTGACAATAAACGCCATGTGCCAAATACCGTGCCAAGTGCTTTTTGCTCGATACTTTAATGGAGGGGCAATATAGCACACTGGTATGGACATGGCCTCTGGGTTCCAATTGCCTGGTTCACAAGCTCAGCTATACCACTTGCTAATTCCATGACCGTGGCCAAGTTACTTTCCTTCTTCATGTCTTAGTTTTCTCATCTGAGAAATGGGGATGATGTTAATTACCTGCATCATGGAGTTATGAAAATTAAATGAGCTTATATATTTAAAGTGCTTAAAACCGTGCCTAGTACATGGTAGATGCTATTATAGGCTATTAATATTACCTCCATTTTAAAAATCAGGAAACTAGGGCTCACAGAGCTTAAGTAACTTTTCTGAAGTCACATAGCTATTAAATGAGAACATTGGAATTCAAACTAAGGCACTCTAAAGTCAGAGCTGACGCTCTTAACCTCCACACTACAGGAGGGAGCATTAGCTGGTCCTTTAATCTCACCCTTTGTCCTAGCAAAGAGAAAACATGCAACATTTACAAAAAGTCCCTGCTGACCATTCATAAGCTGTTACAGAGCATTAAAGAAGGGAGAAAGAGTTTGAAGATTGTTATGTGGTAGAAAATATTCTTCTTCATTTTATTCCCCAAATGGAGACCACAGGTAGGTGAAATGTGTGACTAGTTTACTACAGTGAGTACAGAAAATCAGAGAACCCAGGACACTTACATGGGTATAAAGGATTCCAGTTATTTCTACTGATCATATTTTTCTGAGAGCAGTAAGAGTGCACCTACCCGGGCTGCAGGCTGCAGGCTGCAGGTGGAGGACGAGGGCAGGCAGGCTCTGAGGAAGTAGCTGGGGACCTAAGTAACGGTCTGGCAGAAGGAGCGCAACAAAGAAGGGAGGGTGGGTGACGGAAGACACAATTACAAATGACATGATACAAAACAGATGGCTTTTGACATTTGTCTGTTTCTCCGTTCATCTTGAAGTCAATCCTGTAGTGCACAGGCAGATGAGACCAGCAAGAAGAGGTCACCATTGCCTGAAAAATATAGTAGGATTCAAAGGTTTGCACAATACCATTTCACTGTTTCTTTCGGTAGACTGAACATTAAGCAAATGCTCCTAATATACAGACACAGCATTTTATGAAATCTCAAAATATTTGCTTCCTATGCTCTGGACAGATTCAGGTTGAGACTCTGTCCAAATGATGGAAAACTGATGTTTGGGAAACAAATGAGCGGGCACATATGGTTATCGGCAGGAGAGTTGAAATGGGAACTGGTTTCACTCTTTGTTTAAGCCTGGTTTCTCCCTCTATTTTGAATGTTTGTTTTTACCACGTACAGGGGAATTTTCCAGGCCAGAGCCTCCTGAGTGGTCACGATGGGTCAGATTCCCACCCTGCTCTATTTCTAGCCCCCTCTCATGCCCCTTTTAAAGAAATAGCCAGGAGGTGAGCTATAAACTTTTGAGAACAAACTGCAGGCTCGCCTCTGGGAGCCTTAGCCTTGAACACCCCCGAGGAGCAGGGGACCTTGTCTAGAGATTTTGTCCTTCATTACAGTAAGTTCTGACGTAAATAAAGTTTAAAGAGGCACACATTTCCCAGAAGATTAAGAGGACATTTACTCTGTTTCTTTATAATCTTAGGAGTAAAAATTTTCACCGGTCGAAGAAAAACTATGTAACTGCAGGGAAATAAGGGAAAAAAAGCAAAACAAGAAAAAAGGAAAAGCAAAGGAATATTGACACCACTTGAAGTGAGAAATATAGCATATTATTGATTCAGTAAAGAACTCCAAGTTGAGCCAACAATGTAAATACACTTTAGAATCAAATAAATGTCAGTCATGGGAAGCAGTACAACACAAAAAAATTCACTCTCCTGGGGGCAGAGGGTAATTTTTCTGCTGGAAGATTGACTTTAAAAGCGCCAGGTCATTTGAATAAATTATGCAGCTCTTCAGGACAAGTGCAGCTTGGCTAGCAGAAGTAAACAATGGTAAATCATATTGAATTAATTTTTTTCTAGTGAATACCTTTTATTTATTGTGAGATTACTTAACGCTAAGTTTTAAAAAAAAAAGATGCTCTTGAGAGGAATTTCTCCTCTGCTAAAAATCTCAGGAAAAATCTTATTTGTCCCTCTTGCCCCGACTCACACTGTTTTTTTTTTTTTTTTTTTGGCTGCACTGCCCGGCATGTGGGATCTTAGTTCCCTGAACCCGCACCCCCTGCATTGGAAGCTCGGAGTCTTAACCACTGGAAGTCCCCAGATGAGGTTTTGAAGGAGAAAAGAAACTATTAAATGCAAAAGTCTGGATATACCTGCCCTAGTTATAAAGGTGAGGATTAGAGGTGCAGATCATGAAATGATTAAATGTATATCGGCCTTCCTTTTTAGTTTGTTTTTCAGTCACCTCTCTGAGTTCCTGTCCAGAACAGTAGCATTTCCACTCTTCCCAACTTCAACACACACACACACACACACACACACGTACCACCACCACCCCCCATTACCCACATACATACTTAACACTAATCTTTTTTCAATTCAGTTACCATAGGGAAGCCTTACTTGAATTGCCACTGGACTTTTCCAAACCTGGGGGTCCCTGAAAGGAGGAGAGTGAAGAGGATTGCCTTGTTGATATGTCCTTGCAGATTATTTTTGTGTCTCACTTTAGTTTCCAATACAATGAGAACAAGAATGTCAGGATGAAAACAAGTGAGAAAAAACAATAAGGACTTCTAATCAGAAATAACAATTAGATTGACCATTTTGTAGAAACCAGCCTAAAAATTCAGTCAAATGGCCAATATGAGTGATTGTTTGTATCAAATTAACTGAGTGCCTAGGCATCACATAGAGAGTGAGTGAGAGGACTATTAAATCAGTTAACAAGTGGAATCCATGCAGTGAAATGAATGGATGTCTGACTCAGTACATTCCTGAGACCGGTTGCTTCCAGCTGAATCTGGTCCCAAAAACATAAGGAGGAGGAAGAGTTCCAATTTCCCTTTACCCCAAAGGCATTTACAGGCCTGAGCATCGTGTTCAGAGCAGGATCTCACAAAAGGCACCCTAGTTCTACCAAATAGCATCTCAATATATGTAACCCAACTGTTGGAAAGATAAACAATTAAAAATAGTCTATATTTTTGACTCATATTCAAAATATCAGCTAACTGACATGACATTTTCTCCTATTTATCTGACTAAATTGATTACGTAGGGTATCACAATATGCCACTCCCAAGTATGCCACTTTGGCATAAGGATTATTTTGAGCTAAAGAAGATTGAGAAGAAGCAGATACAAGAAAAGCTCTCTGCCTTCCCCCTATTTGCCTAAAAGCAGGACATAAATTTGTAAACATTTCCCCCATATACAGTTGACCCTTGAACAAGGCAGGGGTTTTGGGGCATCAACCCCCGGGGGAATTGGAAACCCATGTGTAACTTTACAATGGGTCCTCCTTACCCACAGTTGCAAGTCGGCAGATTCAACCAACAGGGGATCATATACTGTAGGAAGAATTTATTGAAAAAAATCTGCATGTAACTGGACCCTTGCCTTTCAAACCCATGTTGTTCAAGGTTCAACTGTATTGGGTTGGCCAAAAAGTTCATTTGGGTTTTTTCCGTAGCATCTTACATTCCCACAGTTTGCCACTAAAAATGTAAACCCCCTTTCCTTTGTCTTGTCAGTTCTCTACAATTTAATTGTTCTTTTATTAAGATGCTATATAAGCCCAAGTTCTGACCACCCCTTTGAGTTACTCATGACTGAGTTCTCCCACCCAAATGCAGAATGTGTATGTTCATAAACTGTTTTTTTTCTACTTAATCTGTCTTTTATAAGTGAATTTTGCAGTCCCAGCCACTGAACCTAAGTGGGTAATTTTTTTTCTCCTACGATTAGTTTGATTAAATTATCCAAAATGGCCAGTTAATTAAATTGAACAAACTAACCAGTTGTATTATCAAGCTTTAAATATCACTGTTAGGTAATGAGGATGTTTTGAGGGATATGTGTTCAGGTTGGATCTCTCATAGGGCAGTGGATCAACAAATCATTAAGTCTAGGGTTTGGTCCTCAGGCTTGAGGTCCAGAGACTGAATTTTCTCAGGATACCCAGGTTTTCAGCAATAAACTTGTGCCAACAAAATTCTTACAAAACTGATGTACCACCTTGACTGCTAATGTATTCATTTATAATAAGGATATACTGTTTTGCAATGACCATAAAGCTGTATTCTTTATCTAAAGCACCCTATCTCCTTCACAATATCAATAAAGGGGGGAAATCTGGCTTGGTGACTAGGCAAATCAGACCAGGAAAGCTGGTAACTGGGAGAATATTTCACTTCAGCTCTGGGAAATTCTATAGCAGGGATTATCATTCTCAAAGCCAGATTGATGATTCCCCCAAACCATTCTCTCTGCTGACTTTGCCTCTCTGAACCCTAATTTCTGGTAGCCATCCAATTCTATCGATACATTATTTTAAATATTACTATTACTGATGAAGCTATAGTCATGTCCCTGCTCCAGGCAGCCTAGAAGACATTAAAGCTCTTGTTTGATTAATTAGACAAACAAAGTTGGAGGATGGGCAAGGGTTGGGGGAGGGGAAGCAATGCCCCACTCTCTGTGTCTACAACAAAGATAGAGGGAAAGGGGGGGATAGCATCTCTCCAAAACTGGCCATCAGTTCACAGAGAATAATAAAAACAGATGGTTATTTGGCTTTGTTTGAGGGGCTCATTTGCCCCAACCTCTTCCTCAGGCCCCTAAAAAAACAGAAAAACAACAAAATGATGTACAACTTTGGGCATATTTTGCTTTTGGGGTATAAAATGATTTAAGATTAGAAGATAGAGGAAGATGACAGGAAGTTTGGGGGTGGGGTTCTGGGAGGATTCTGGGGTCTTAATTCCAAGGAAGTGAAAACAGGAGACTTATCACTGGGAATTCTGAGACTCCTTGAGCTTTTAGACATTTATCCTGCAGATATTTGGATTCATGGTGTTCAACACAGATTTGTAAAATCTATAACTGAAAGCAGAATTTTTATTGTAAATAATTTTCAATGTATCCCCCAAGACACTAGTTCATTTTCAGATATCTAGAAGTTGATAGAATTCTTTACGATTATATTATTGCACATTATTTCAGTATTAACACCCATGTTTTATACTGGTCCTATTTTATATGTCACACAATTGAAATTATTCAGCTTCTATTTATTTTTAAAAATTGAGACATAACTCACATACCATAAAATTTACCCTTTTAAAACATACAATTCAGTGGTTTTTAGTATATTCACAACGTTGTGCAACTATCACCACTATATAATTCCAGTAGATTTTCATCACCTCTAAAAGAAACCTGATACCCATTAGCAGTAGCTCCCCATTCCCCGCCTCCCCTGCTTTTATTCTCCTTTTACGTTGAGCTTAAAAAAGTGAGCTGTAGCCTAGAAATTCCAAAACACATTGTCTAGAGAAAAAGATAACAAATCAATACGTAAATGAATGAACTTCAAGAACAAATTGCATTACTATTTTCATTGTGCTTTAGTTATTTTCAGTGGCATGTTCAGTGAACATTTAGTACTGTTAGTGTAAGTCTACTTCCCCTCAACTGTATACATTCTTGGTGAGTTATTTGTACTGAACTCCCAGTCAGAAGGTTTGGCGTTAATGCAAAAAATAAATGTCATGTAAATAGCCTCCAAGGTTGATTCCATCTGAAGGTCCCCAACCTTTTTATGAAGAGAAGTCACTTTTCATTTCCCCAGACATGAAGTCCCCTGGGGTTGTTAGGGAGGTGCTGACATTAAAGAACGTGAGTAGAGTACAGCAGAGGGCACCAGGCACTGTTCTGGGTACCAGACACACATTTCACGTGTACTTCTCAGTGATCCCGAGAGACTGTGATCATCCTCGTTTTCTAAATGAGGAGAAATTTGGAGACTGAAGTACAAAGAGGTTAAATAACTTGCCCAAGGTCAAACAGCTAGTAAATTATAGAACTGATGCTCAAACCCCAGCCATTATTTCTCATGTACCATTCTGTTAAATATGAGGTACAATGTGAATTAATTTCCCCAATTCAAGTGGAACTTTTAAGCATTCTGGGAATCTCTGGGTAAAAGTCAATTAGAAAAATGTTTTAAAAGCAGGATAGCTCAGCAAAAGAGAATAATTGGTAAATATGATATACTTAGGGCAAATCTCAGAGGCAAAATGTTGTAAAAGGAAGATTTTTCTTTTCAGAATCTTAACTCAAAGGTAAATTCCTGTAGCTAAGATGAAGTCACTAAGATGAAAGGAGCTTGAATTGCAACGGTTTAGGTCTTTGTTTATATAATTTAATTGACTGTACAAATCTCCTCAGAGTACTGGAAAAGCTTTTAAAAGAAATCTAAAACTGTATAAATATATAAAATAAAGAACAATGCATACACAACTTGTCCTACACTTTCAAAATAAATTTTTATAATCAGATTGTAAATTTCTAAAAATGTCTAATTTTCCCCTTGAAATTTTGCCAAATACTCTGAGAAGTTCCAGGCCGTGCAGACACACAGACTTAGTATCCTAAGATACTAATAGAGTCAAAGAGAAATGCAAGCTCCATTAAATACTGAGCGAGCTAACCTAATAATGCCTTCCCACTGCACAAGACAGCAAACTCTAGGCAGGAAAGGACAGTAGAGGAGGCAGGTGAGGAGGATACAAGTTCATTGCTTCAGCTGTTAAAAAGTAAATCTTTGAGAATAATGAACTGATTTGGGCCAGTAGGTTAATTACAGCAGTCCTGTGCTTGTTTGGGGGTTCAAGCGTGGAAGCTAGAGAGGAGAATGGTCCTCCTCTCTCTGGGAAGGAAGCACATGGAGAATGAAGGAATGAAAGGATTATCTCCTTCACCAGCCAATTGGGCCAAATATGGTCAGTACTGGAAAAGTTGGATTCAATATTTTATAATACTAAACGTTTGAGTGCTCATGTAGGATACTGTTGACATTATCCACAACAATTTTATAGCCTGAGCTTCATTAAAGCACTCATTCTTTCAGCAAACATTTTTTCAAGGCCTAGCATGTACCAGGCCTTGGGCCAAGTACTGGAACTACAGAGATAAATAAAACTTGCCCCCTGGTTTCCAGGAGCTTCCAGTCTAATTTATTTCAAAGAATCAACTTTTCGTAACAATTTTTTCTCTTTCTGACTTTGTGAATATGGAAAAGCCTTAGGGGGAGTTCTTAGGATAAGGAGATGAGCAAGGAGGAAAAGTAATGAAGTTCACCCATTCTCTGGAGTGTTTTCTACTAGGAGAGGGGAGTGAAAGCAGAATCTTTCAGAATCCACAGTAGACTGGTGGCTATTGGGAGACTGATGCTGCTACTATATTGCCACTTGTCATTGACAGAGTCCAATCTCTCTGACTCTCTCTCTCTCTCTGCCAGCCCCTTTCTTCTCATTGCCCTTCCTCTTCCTCTCTCATTTTTCAGCAATTCATCTTAGCATTTTGTCCTTGTTACTATTTTTTAACTTCTGTTGGACAGACTGAAATGACAAACGTATTTTTCCACGTTACATATTCAAAGTGATAGGCACGCCATGGCCATCACTGGTCTCAAGGACCAGACAGTTCAAATGGTTAGATAAACAACATATGGATCATGTGGACAGATCAAAGTAATAATGTGACTGATTGTCACAGAGGCTAATCTAGAAGAAACAGTACAGTTGTGCTTTAGGTTTATAAAATAATTCCAAATGGACCTAAGCATCCAACTGCTGATGACTCTATGTTCAAAGATTAAAAACAAATTGGATAAAGAGTGTTTTGAAATATGTTACACCAAATACACTTTAGAAGATTTTGAACGCATCAATCTATTTTCACCCACATTTATTCGTATAGCACAGTAGTTAAAAACACAAGCCCTGGAGTAAGATGGACCTAGGTTTGGTCCCTGTTCTACCATTTGTTAGCTGTGTAACCTTGGATAACTTACTTCGCATCTCTGAGTTCCAGTTTCCTTGTCTGGGTTATTGTAAGTATTAAACGAATTAATGTATATAGCATTTAGTATGGTACCTGGAATATAGTATATTCAATTAATATTTGCCATTTTGATTAAACTACTGTTATTACTTCTCAGAAGCAAGTCAAATAAGTTGTGCACTATATTACTCTGTGTTGTCATTTTATACCAAAACAAGATAAATGTAGTTTTGTGTAAGATAGCAGACAGCAGAAATAAAATGTTTTCTGGAGATTAAATGATTCATAACATGGGAAGAATAATAGCACTTCCTTACGGGTAGTTGTGAGGATCCTGTGAAATAACATATGTAGAATACACAGAGCAGTCGCTTAAGTGGTACCATTTATGTACATTTTTTGCTGTTGTTACTATGATGATGTTTAAAATTAATAACTATTATTATTAAACATTCATTACTATCATTATTCATAATTATCTAAAACTGCCTAAGCTGTTTCTGGTCATGCTCTTTGACTTCTAAAACAAAGTAATGAAATAAAGTGTGGCCTAGTAATGACTAATGAAGAATTTGGAATGAAAGCCACAGCTTGTGTAGACAATATATAAATAAATGTCAGATCATGTCACTCCTCTGTTCAAAAGTTCCCAGTGGCTTCTCCTCTCTCAATATGGTTTACAAGGCCTCTCATGATATAATCTGCACCCCTCCCAACCCACATACACATCACCATCACCACTACTTCTAAGACCTCAGCTCCTACCTCTTTCTGCTGGTTTACTCCACTCCAGTCACACTGGCTTCCTTGGTATGTAGCTAGTCCCCAAGCACATTCTGCACTCAAGGTCGTCAAAAATGCTATCCCCACTATGTGGCATTCTCTTTCCCTAGATAGTCACATGACATATTCACTCACTTTTCTTAGATCTCTGCTCAAGTGTCATCTTATTAAAGAAGCTTTCCAATCCCTCCCTAACTATCTCCCATACCCTGCTTTATCTTACGTTATAGCCCTTATCACCATCTGACATAGCATTCACACACACACATGCATACATGTATATAATAATACTTTGTTTACTGACTTTCTTCTCATGCAAGAAAGTAATCTCTATTAATAAAAATTTTGCCTCTTTAGTTCACTGATGTAAACTTTGGTCCTAGAGCCAAATCTGACACAAAATAGGAGCTCAATAAATGTTTGTTGAATGAACAACTGTCACTTAAACAAATTTGCTCTTTAATTAGAAGTGCTTTTTATTAGTACGAAACAGAGGACCAGATGGAAAATCTTCATATCAATTACACCTAGATTTCTGACAACTCTCCATTCAAAAGTGTATCCCCAAAATGGATTTTTTTATAACTGGAGTAGATCTAAAGACTACTTTCCTGTTGATTTTCACCTTTTTATGGCAGACATTTGTCACCATTGGCTTTGTTTTATTAACATTTCAAAGTCTATTTAAAGTCATGTAATTGAAATGCAATCTGAAGCTTTCTTTTGCTAAATAAATTCATCAGGTGTAGGGCACAGAGCTTTATTTGTACTATTAGAATTTTAGAAAATTTCATACCAAGTACAATATTAAAATGGGATTTCAATTATTCAACTACTAATAAATGAAATAAAACCTTATATTATGAGCTGTTTGTCAAAATTCCTAATTGTTATTACTAAGGAAAATTGCTTAATATCTATGCCCCAAGAATCCAACCTAAAAATTTCTAAACTACAGTATTTTTTCATCTGATGTTGAATATAAAAGCCAAGGACTTCCATCAACTCACTTATTCCTTCAAAAAGCATTTCTTGGGCATCTATTTTTATGCCTTAGACACTGTGCTAAGCTCTAGAGTGTGATACAAAAATGACCAAGAAAGTCTCAACCCTTAGAAGCAAGTCTAAATTGATTAAGGTTAATAGAAATTTCAGCATTCAACATGCATGCAAAGTACAGAAGGAACAGTAATTCTCTTTGGGCAAAAGTTTCAAAGAGGAAGTAACTTCCATCAGGCAGAGAAAAGGGAAGAAAGGAATTTAAACATAAGGATGGAAAGGTGGGGAGGTAAAACTGAGGTGGACTTTTGAAGGAATGAGAAGACATTTGTTGGAACAGGGTGTAGGCCACTGTTTTTCAAACTGAGATCTGATTATCAACTCCTTTGCTTGTTAGAAACGCAAATTCCTATGGGCCACTGCCAGATTTCAAGAGATATGGCCCAAGAATCTGTGGGGTTTTTTTTTTTTTTTTGCGGTACGCGGGCCTCTCACCGCCGTGGCCTCTCCCATTGCGGAGCACAGGCTCCAGACGCACAGGCTCAGCGGCCACGGCCCACGGGCCCAGCCGCTCCGCGGCATGTGGGATCCTCCCGGACCAGGGCACGAACCAGTGTCCCCTGCATCGGCAGGCGGACTCTCAACCACTGCGCCACCAGGGAAGCCCGAATTTGTGGTTTTTAATGAGCTTCTGACCTGATTGTGATGCACATTAAGTGTAAGAACCAGATGTATGGGAGGGGTGGTGGTTAGAGGAGAGAAGAAAAAGTAAGATTAGAGAACAATAAGGCTAGAAGATACATGTCAAAGCATTATTGTAAAAGACTTTATAACCCTACTATGGAGTTTAGATTTAATCTACTGATAGTGGGTAAATTTTAAGCAGAAAATTAGCATAATTAGGTCCTTTTAAAAAAGAAATGGTCGTACAAGCATGGGCAGGATAAATGGGTGTGAAAGAAATTAGAGCTATGCAGACCTGTTAGGATGTTTGGTGTAAAATTCCATACTCTATGCTCCTTGCCAACCTCAAATATGACTTGAAATTCATCGTCAAAGAAAAATTTGAAAAAAAAAAAACTAAGGTCATGGCATGTTCAGAATTTGTTGTTTGGTTTGATGAAAAGGTTTGTTAGGTTAATAATCCACCTGCTTTCCCTTCCTAAAAATGTCTGACATTTTCACCTGTTATGCTGCAGTCTATAGAAAAGCAGTGTTGACCTGTGGAAATAAATTGATTTTAGTTTGCATCTGGATTTATTTTGCAAACACAATCGACCACTAACTTCTTATGTACATTTTCTATTGATGACTCTATCAGGCTAATTACTTTAACAGGCTCTCTCAAATCTCCTCATAATTTTTCCAAATTACCATGAGTCTAGTATATTTCTAACCAAATGTCCACTTGTAACTAACTTTTATTTTCTCCTGTATTTTCAACCTGTGTGAAGGTACCTCTGTGAAGTTTGAGAGAAACAGTTTACTTTTCCTCTCTAGACAGATCCAGTTCTACCATCTAAAGTTCTCAAATTTTGCATTTATAAGGCTCCTTTTAAAGAGTATTGTTGGGCTTCCCTGGTGGTGCAGTGGTTGGGAGTCCGCCTGCCAATGCAGGGGACGCGGGTTCGTTCCCCGGTCCGGGAGGATCCCACATGCCGCGGAGCGGCTGGGCCCGGCCGCTGAGCCTGCGCGTCCTGAGCCTGTGCTCCGCAGCGGGAGAGGCCACAGCAGTGGGAAGCCCGCGTACAGCAAAAAAAAAAAAATAAAAAAAAAAGATAAAGAGTATTGTTCAGGGCTGTTACTCAATAAAAGAGTTAACCATCATGGTTACTTCTATTCACACACACACGTGAAATTTTTGATTATGCTGATTAATTGAGATATTAATAATACTGCTAATAATAACTGTGTTAATAATAGCTACCATTTCTTCAGTACTTACTATGTGTTAGGAATTGTACTAAGTAAGCACGTTACAAGTACCATTATTTTCCATGTAACCCTCATAACAACACTTTGGGGTAGGAACTATTGAGTCCCACTTTACAGGAAAAGTGGGACAATTTGACAAATGTCACTCAGCTGATAAGTGACAAACACAAGACTGGCATTCAGGTCTGCTTGCCTCAAGAAATGACATTCGTGACCCTCATGCTGCACCATCTTGGCTCAGTTTAACTGTATTCAGTTTCCGTTATGGATATATTCCTATGCTAATGAGTTATTACAATGTTTTTTCCATTCGACTGTTCTAAGATATCAAAAGGTCTTGTGATCCTGACTTCCAAAGGTCCAGGGATTAAGAATTACCCTTGAGACGACCATGGCCTATTATGAGTTACTCTCCATAAGTATATGCAGATTTAAATTTCCTGTAAGTGTCCTAAATTGCTACATGCATGTGTTCCTTCTCTAAGGATACCCTATGTCAAAAGTAAAACCCTGCTCCCCTACCCACTTCAAATTGCTGCTGACATGGAGAATTCCCTAAGAGAACCATAGTCCACACTGATAGTATCTCATAATTCAGACTATTAGGGAAAGAGAGTAGATTTTGGATGCCAGTCTTAGCCATAGGGATTTTGAGCATCTACTTTTCCTCATCATAATAGTAACAGTAAAAATACTTTACATTATTTTTTATTTTTATTTTTTAACATCTTCATTGGGGTATAATTGCTTTACAATGGTGTGTTAGTTTCTGCTTTATAACAAAGTGAATCAGCTATACATATACATATATCACCATATCTCTTCCCTCTTGTGTCTCCCTCCCACCCTCCCTATCCCACCCCTCTAGGTGGTCACAAAGCACCGAGCTGATCTCCCTGTGCTATGTGGCTGTTTCCCGCTAGCTATCTATTTTACGTTTGGTAGTGTATATATGTCCATGCCACTCTCTCACTTCTTCACAGCTTACCCTTCCACCTCTTCATGTCCTCAAGTTCATTCTCTACGTCTGCATCTTTATTCCTGTCCTGCCCCTAGGTTCTTCAGAACGTTTTTTGTTTTTTTAGATTCCATATATATGTGTCAACACACGGTATTTGTTTTTCTCTTTCTGACTTACTTCACTCTGTATGACAGACTCTAGGTCCATCCACCTCACTACAAATAACTCATTTTCGTTTCTTTTTATGGCTGAGTAATATTCCATTGTATATATGTGCCACATCTTCTTTATCCATTCATCTGTCGATGGGCATTTAGGTTGCTTCCATGACCTGGCTATTGTAAATAGTGCAGCAATGAACATTGGGATACATGTGTCTTTTTAAATTATGGTTTTCTCAGGGTATATGCCCAGTAGTGGGATTGCTGGGTCGTATGGTAGTTCTATTTTTAGTTTTTTAAGGAACCTCCATACTGTTCTCCATAGTGGCTGTATCAATTTACATTCCCACCAACAGTGCAAGAGGGTTCCCTTTTCTCTATACCTACCCTCTCCAGCATTTATTGTTTGTAGATATTTTGATAATGGCCATTCTGACTGGTGTGAGGGGATACCTCAATTTAGTTTTGATTTGCATTTCTCTAGGTCTTCTGCTCATATACAAGCAGCTCATGCAGCTCAATATTAAAAATACATTAATGTTTTAACTAATGTTTTTCAAGTTCTGTCACGTCTGCTATCTTATTCAATCCTCACAAAAACAAAGTGAGCAGGATAGAAATTATCTCCTTCTTTACATGGAAATGAACACTCAAGAGTATTTAAGTGATTTGGTCAGGGTCTTATGGCTAGTAAATCTCCAGTTCCTGTTCCAGTGTTCATCCAGCCTCTTTAGTATTTCTGTACAGTGTAATTTTTTTTACAAAGAACATGATAGACAGTTCACACAAAGGGAAATAATAATAATAGCTGTTATTCATTAAATCAGTACCCAAGTTAGATTTTTTATATACCACATATATGACCATCAAAAAATCCTTACACAGCAGGTATTATTATATACATTTTTCATTTGAGATACCAAAGCTAAGAAGTGGCAGAGCTGAAATTTAAAGCCAGATCTGTTTGGTCCCAAAGCCCATGGTCTTTCCACTAAGTGAAAAGAGTAAATGAACACAAAAGAAGTGTTCCTACCCTCTAATAATCAAATAAATGCCAATTAAAGCAAGCTTAGATTTTCATTTGTTCAGCTTAATAGTCAAAAATAACACTCCAAACTGATGAGATATTATTACTCAATGGCAGGATTAATAACTGCTACACTTTTGGAAAGTGACATGACCATACTTAGAAGAACTTAATTATTCCACTCTTAACAATGAGTCCCAGAGAAATAATTCATCAGAAATAAGAAAATATACATGAAGAATGCCATTGTAGCATAATATATAATAACAAAAATTGGGAACTACTAACAGTTTTAAATATGATATTCCTATTACAATATTGATATAATAAAATCCTATTACCAAAAACTATGCAGGAAATAAGGAAATGTTTAAGCATTTCATTAAAGTAGCACAACTCAAAATTTGGCCTACTGGGTAGCCAGCAGAGAAAATAATACTAAATCAAGTTGGATCCCTAATTCCCAAATTTAACCAAAATAAATTCCAGATGAATCAAAAATTTAAACAGAAAAAGCAAAAATATAAAAACAGTAAAGAAAGGCCTTCTTAAGCATAATGCAAAATCCAGATACAATCAAATGAAGAACTAATAAATTTAACCACCTAAATATTTAAAAAATTCTACATGGCAAGAAAATACTGTTAAAAAGTCAAAAGAAAATTACATAGTAGGAAAATGGATATATACAGTACACATGACAAAGAGCTATTTTCCTTTACATATAAAGAGCTCCTATAAATGAATAATAAAAAGATAAACAGACCAATAGTAACTTGGGGGAAAGACAGGAACAGAGAGTTCACAGAAAAGGGAAAAAAATAAATGGCAATTAAACAAATTAAAAAATGGTCAAATCCACTCATTATTAGAAAATCACAAAACAGAACTACAGTGAGATACCATTTCTCAACTATGCTGTTTGAGATTTTTAAAATGTTTGCTAATATACTACATTGATGAGAATATACAGAATTGGGCACTTATGTTGTTGGTGAGAGTATAAATTGATAAAATTTCTATAAAGGAAGATTTAGCAATGATGTCTACATTCTTTGCACCAACAACTTATCCTATGGATTTGCATATTTGTGCAAAGAAGTATGTAAAAGGATATTCATTATAGCATTATTTATAATAAAAAATGAAAAGAACCAAAATACTAATTTATAGGGGAGTGTTAAGTGATAAGATATTCTTAAAATGGAATGCTATGCACCTGTTAAAAAGAAAAAAAAACAGATGATGTATTATAATATGAAACAATTTCCAAGATCAATTATTAACTGAAAAATACATGGTGCAGATACTTCTGGTTTCTGGTCCCGCATGTAAAGACCTTGGAAGTTGTCATTTCATCCTAACAACAAGTAAAAAGCTGTATAAAGTGAAAAATTAACAACTTTTCTTATATCTGTCAGAGAAGTGAGGGAAAACCACTGCCCCCCACATTGGAGAGGCAGACAGGCAGATACAGAGAATTGTAACTTACTGGAGCAAAAACCCATGAGCGGAAACACATATGGGAACTGGTACCTGAGGTAGGAAAACCTGAAGTTCTGGAGGCTTAGTGTGGACAAGTCTGAGAGTTAAAAACCCCAGGGAAGGCCAAGTCATTGGGAGCTTCCCCAAACTTTGGTGAGTTTCACCTCTAGGAACTCTACCATGTTCTCAGGGGAGACATCAGAGAAAAATTCCCTTGTGCTTCTTGCAGAAGGAGGGGAAATGTAACCATTATAAATCATACCAGATCATTTTATTCTTTTAAACAAGGCCAGCCCTCAAGAGAAAGACCTGGAGGAAGGGAAATACCCATGCCAGTTCCCTCTAGCTGTTCTGTCACACCTAAGGTGAGGAGAAAACTGAGAAACGCTTATAAAGTTTAGAGCCTAGGAGCAATGGCTCACTAAAAGACTGAAACCTAGTCATAGGACTATAAAATGCTTCCTGCCCACTCCACCACTTACCACCACATCACTAAAAGTCTATTTATCAGAGTTCCTTTTGCACGGTGTATTATGTCCAGCTTTCAATAAAAAATTACCAGGCACCCTAAAAGGCAAAAAAACACAGTTTGAAGAGACAGATCAAACATCAGAACCATACTCAGATATGCAAGCATGCTGGAATTATCAGACTGGGAATTTTAAACAACTGATTAATATGATAAGGGCTCTAAAGCAAAAGTAGACAACATGCAAGTATCGATGGGTAATGTAGGCAGAAAGATGGAAATTCTAAGAAAAAACTAAAAAGCAATGCTTTGATGGGCTCATTATTAGAGTGGACACAGCAGAGAAAATTTCTGAGCTTGAGGATATGTCAATAGAAACTTCCAAACTGAAAAGCAGAGAGAAAAAAGACTGAAAAAAAATCATAACATAATATCCAATAATAGTGGGACAACTACAAAAGGTAAAAATTATGCATACTAGAAATAGCAGAAGGATAAGAAAGAGAGAGAGGAACAAGAAATATTTGAAGGAATAGGACTGAGAATTTCCCCCCAAATTAATATCCAACACCAAACCACAGACCAGGAAGCTCAGAGAACACTGAGCAGGATAATTGAAAAAAAGAACAAAAACAACAACAAAAAACCCATATCTAGGCATATCAAATTCAAAGATAAAGAAAAAATCTTGAAATAAGTCAGAGGGAAAACCCTTTATCTATAGAGAAACAAGTATAAGAATTACATCCGATTTCTCCTCAGAACCATAAAAACAATGCAGAGAGTGGAGAAAAATATTTAAACTGTTGAGAGGAAGAATACCCCACCAACCTAGAATTCTATACCCTGTGAAATTATCCTTCAAAAGTGAAGGAGAGATAAGGCTTTTTCAGACAAACCAAAATTGAGGGAATTTGCTACCAGCAAACCTGCTTTGCAATAAATGTTAAAAGACGTTCTTCAGAGAGAAGGAAAATATGTAAGTCAGAAACTCAAATCTATGTAAAGAAAAGAAGAGCATTGGGGAAGGAATTAATGAAGGTAAAATAAAAGCTTTTATTTTTCTTATTCTTAATTGATTTTACAGATGTCAGCTTGTTCAAAATAATAATAGCAACAATGTATTCAATTATGTATGCTTATATATATATATGCTTATGTATCAATGAAATGATTGACAGCGATGATACAAGGGAAGGAATTAGGATTATTTTGTTATTACAAGGTACTTGCACTACCAGTGAAGTGGTATAATATTATTTGAAAGTAGACTTGGATTAAGTGTAAGTTATTGCAAACCCTAGGACAATCACTAAAATAAGTAAAGAAAGAAATATAACTGATATGCCAAGAAAGGAGGGAAAACAGAATCATACAAAACGCTTGATTAAAACCACAAAGGCAGGGACTTCTCTGGTGGCACAGTGGTTAAAAGTCCACCTGCCAATGCAGGGGACACAGGTTTGAGCCCTGGTCCGGGAGGATCCCACATGCTGCGGAGCAACAAAGCCCGTGTGCCACAGCTACTGAGCCTGCACTCTGGAGCCCGTGAGCCACAACTGCTGAGCTCACGTGCTAAGCCTGCGTGCCTGAAGCCCGTGCTCCACAACAAGAGAAGTCACCGCAATGAGAAGACCGTGGACCACAATGAAGAGTAGTCCCTGCTCGCCGCAACTAGAGAAAGCCCGTGCACAGTAACGATGACCCAGAAGACCCAACGCAGCCAAAAATAAATAAATTTAAAAAAAAACCCACAAAGGCAGAAAAAGATTGAAAGATAAAAATAAAGAACAAAGGCAACTAATAGAAAACAATAACAAATATGGCAGATATTAATCCAGCCATATGAATAACTCACATACTATATAATTCATCCATTTAAAGGGCACAATTCAATGTTTTGTGCTATATTATTAATTTTTTTAAATTTTGGTAAAGATATATATATAACATAAAATTTGCTATTTTAAAATGAATGGTGTAGAAATACATGTATTATGCTAAAATTCATGTAAAAAGTAGATATTTATACAGAAATGCTTTTAAAAGCATAGACTATCTCTGAAAGAAATTGCAAAAATAGTTGCCTCTAAGAAGTGGCAGTTGGGAACAGAGGGAGAAGAATGGAAGGGAAAATAACTTCTCATATATTCTTCTGTGTTATTTTTACGATTTGCTATGTTGCTATACTACCTATTTAAAAAAACAAAAAATTAGAAAAAATTAACTTTTCAAGTGTATTAGATACATGGTAGTTTTTCACTACTCTCCCTTTTCACACTAATGCCAAAATCACTAACCACTCAGGGTACTCTTTCTTACTGAGAACCCTGATGAAACTTCAGAATCCTTCTCAACACAGTGTTCCAGGATTTACCACTGAATCAGAGCAATCCCTAATGAAAAATATAATTGCAATTATGTAAAAAGATGAACACATTGAAAATACAGTATATTAGAGATCTCTCTATACACAAGATTTTCCAGGCAACTAGGCTATTACACTAGGCAATGCACCTTTTAAATGGTACTTTCCCCAAAAATATAATTAACACAAAGATGAATAAATATGCTAAATATGAACCATGATTGAACTTCTGACTGTATATTTACACTTCTCTGCCAGATAGAGGACAAGAAAAACAGCATTTCAGGACTTATATACTTACCCATATGTGGAATATTCCAAACTGTACCATTTCAACATATCCTGGCAGGTTATCTAACAATGCTGCAACATTTTTTAAAGCAGTTGGACTGCCAAGTCTTACAGTGTGGGATCCAGATGTGGAAGGTATTTGGAAGTGTGTATTTTCTTCTAGGCAAACTCAGCATCAGTCCATGTGAAAGAATTCTGACCTCCTCACCCCTGGAGTGTAGGTTAGTAACCATGACTGGTGTGGATTGCTGGTGGCTCTGGAACAGGAGTGATCCTATCTTGCATTTGCCGCTAGCCAAAAACTAGTAGAGAGCCTCTCTTGGCAGAAAGTCATTTTCAATCTAAGTCAAATGCTCAAGTCCATGGCATTTCTTTATTAAAGCCAGTAGTGCTTATAGTTTTGCAATCTCTAACACCTACGCACACATCCAAGTGCATGTGCCTGCCCTTGGGGGCACATGCACGCATGTGTGCACACACAGACACACACACACAGACACTCTCTCCTTTGGAGAAGCAGAGAAGGAACACTTCCTCAGATTTCCTGGGTTTAGAGTTGAAATTTCCTTGACATGATTTTAATTTAAACTGCCAGTATTATATCCAGAAGGAAAAACCCCATACCGCAATTCAACAATAGGTGTGGTCTTACAGTAGGTGTAGCTTCAGTTTCCTCATCTGTAAAATGAAATAATTTCATTAGGCAATCTCTTTGGATCCTGTCTAGTTTGAACATTCCTAAATAATAGGAATCATTTCAATATGAGCAGCTTTACATGGAGAATAGGTGTAATATTCAACCCTCCCTCCCCAACCCCAATAACAATTAATATACCTTGAGGCTGGGATGCAAGGACTAAACTGGGTCACCTTTCATCTCTTAAGGTTTCTTTCAACTCCAAGATTCTATTGGTTTTCTGGGTGTCAGTTTTATACATTAATATATCTGTAGAACACTGGAAAAAAAAAAAGACTTCCTGGAGTTAAACACTTCAGCCCTTGCTCTATTCAACAAAACAGGAATAGAAATCTAGTGTTTACATTAATGATTGTAATCACTGAAGCTGTCTGCTGACAGGAATGTATCTGTACATTCCGAATAAAAGCAAACAGAGCTTTACCATGAGATAACCCAAAATTTCTATCCTTGCCTCATCAGATCAGGATTTACCTGGATATCTTTGGCTTGCTTCAGAGTCAGATCAATACCAGTTGTCCCAAGGCCACCTACACCCAGAAAATAATATAAAATAGTACAGAGAACAAATAGTTTGTCTGATGGAATTGAAAGTCACAAACCCTGTTTATTATGGGGGACAATAATTTGGCTTTAAAGAAAGATGAGGTTCAGATTCCAGATCTACTACTTATTAGCTGTATCATCTTGGATAAGGTATGTAACCCCTCTATGTTTCAATTTCTTCATTAATTAAGTGGGAATAATAATACCTCATTCTTAAGGCTGATGTTTCTGCAACAATTGAAGGCACTCCAGAAATAGTAGCTATTGTAACTATCACTGTCTCCTTCTGGATTTTATATCCTATATCTTGTCCTACCGTAGCAAGTCTCCTGATTCTATTCAGTGCTTTCTCTCTCTCTCTTTTTGGTATTTGAGTTTTGTGACCTACCCAGCTAGGGAATATTTTGTAGGTCACTTCTACTTAACTAAATCATGAACCCTAAAACCTTCTGAGCAGTTCATGGCCCACCCAGATTGACACTAACAGAGAAGTCTAAAAATGTCCGTTGTACCGCTTCTTCCATCTGAGATGAGTGTATGTTATTTTAATTTTAATCAATATCATGGTTGCTGGCCCTTAAACAGTGTAAAAATTTATCAGTCACAATACAAACATTGACCAAACAAACCTAAGAATAGTCAGGGCATTTAACTTAATGACTCAGTCTATCAGCTGCACCAATTCTGATGCCTAGAATAAAACTTACAAGTTGTCTGTGAGAAAACATCTGCCTCCCCTCCAGCATCAATTTCTTTTGTGGCAAAAGAGGTTTTTATAGACCTGAATTCTATAGTTTTGTTTGGAATTGTAGACTTTAGTTTTGGAAAGTTGGAAGGATGTGAGTGGTGAGCTTTGAAAACACAAACTTTGTACAGAGGAGAAAACAACCTTCCTCTAAAATCTTTGCCCACATCAGAAAATCTCTGGGCAAGTTCTAAAAATCGATTGAATACAGAAAACTTTTAGAAATAAGCATAAAGACAATGACAGGATTTTCAAGTGAATATGATGCGGAAACTCTCTGACAACTATACTTCTCTCTCTGTGATTCTGCCATTGCTTTGTAAAGAGAATGCTGAAATATTGGTGGGGGGATTCTATTCTACTTCACGGTTAACATCAGCCATACCTAAAACTCCATGTACGCTGTATAGTCTTTAGCTGCAAAAATTTTTAATATGTTCTGGATATAATTCTATTGTGAGATATTTTGTTCCTGGTCTGTAACTGACCATTTCATTCTCTTACTAGTACCTTCCGAAGAGCAAAGTTCTGCTGTTCTTATTATTGTGTTGGAATTATTGTTGGAGTCCAATTTACCTTTTATTCTGGTCCCAGCTAAAGGTTTTTATGTTGTATATTTGCCTAACCTATGTTTACAAAGATATTTTCTATGTTTTCTTAGAACAATTTTACAATTTTATCTTTTATTTTTAGGTCTATATTCCATTTTGTGTTCATTTTGGTATGTGTTGAAAAGTAAGGATAGCACTAAATTTTTTCCTAACATACCCAGTTGGTCCAGCACAATTTGTTATAAAAACTGTTCACTTCTCATTGAATTAAATTAGCACATTTGTATAATCAATTGGACCATATGTCTTGTTCTATTCCTAAAGTCTATAAGTTTTATGATAAGTGTTGTTAACTTGGAGATGTAAGTTCTCCAATGCTCTTCTCTTTCAAACTTGTTTTGGGTATTGTGGGGTCCTGGCATTTCCATGTAAGATTTGCAACCATCTTATTAATTCCTACAAAAAAATGTCTGCCGGGGTTTTGTGTTGGATCTATAGTCCATTTGGGGGACTTGACATCTCAACAAAATGCACTTTTCCATATATGAATTCACTATATATTTACATTCATTTAGGTTTAAAAATACTTTATTTTAATAATGTTTTATAGTTTTCAATGTACAGATCTGGAACATATTTTGTTAAATTTATCCTACATATGCCATGGTTTTTGATGCTATTGTAAATAGTTATTTGAAAGTTCATTTTTCAAATGTTTGTTTCTAGTATATAGAAATACAGTTGATTTTTGGGTGTTGATCCTGTATTCAACTTTCTTGCTAAATTTACTTAGGATTTCCAGTAAGTTTTTAAAAAAATTCTATGAGAGCTTGTATGAATACAATCACATCTTCTGAAATAATAAGAGTATACTTTTTGTTTTTAATTTTACATCTTTTATTTGTTTTACTTGCCTCATTGTAGCAGGTAGGACATCAAGTACAATATTGAATGGGGGTGGTGAGAAGATAACATACTTGCGTTGTTGTAAATCTTAAAGGGAAAAAAATCAGTCTTTTAAGATTAGGCAAGATGTTAGCTAAAGAGTTTGGGGTTTGTTTTTCTGTTTTGTTTCATTTTGTTTGTTTATGCTTTTTATCATGTTGAGGAAGATCCCTTCTATTCCTAAATAACTGAGAATATTTCTCATGAATGTGTGCTAAACTTTGTAAAATGCTTTTTCTGCACCTTTTCTGACCTTTAAAATGTTTACTCTGATTATTTTCATACGGTGGACTGAATTGATTTTTTATTCTGGTAAAATACACATAACATAAAATTTACCATTTTAAACATTTTAACTGTACAGTTTAGTGATATTAAGTATATTTACATTGTTGTGCAACCATCACCAACATCCATATCCAGAACTTTCATCTTCACAAACTGAGAGTCTATATCGGTTGAACATTAACTGCCCACTTCTCCCTCCACCTAATCTCTAGCAACCACTATTCTACTTCTTATCTCCATGAATTTGACTACTCTAGGTACATAATATATAGAATCATACCATATTTGTCCTTTTGTGTCTGGCTCGTTTCACATAGCAAAATGTCTTTAAGTTTCATCCATGTTGTAATATTTGTTAAAGTTTCCTTCCCTTTTTAGTGGAAATTCGTACCCCACTGCATGTATATACCATGTTTTGTTTATTCATTCATCCATTGATGAAGGTTTGCATTGTTTCCACCCTCTGGCTATTGTGAATAATGTTACTATGAACATGTGTGTACAAATATCTGTTCAAATCCCTGATTTCAATTCTTTTGTGTATATACCAGAAGAGAAATTGCTCAGTCATATGGTAATTCTATTTTTAATTTTGAGGAACAACAATACTGTTTTCCACAATAGCTACATCACTTTGCATTTTCATCAAGACTGCACAAGCATTATAATTTCACCACATTCTTACCAACACTTGTCATTTTCTATTTTTATGATAGTAGCCATCCTAATGGGTATGAAGTGGTATCTCATTGTGGTTTTGACTAGCATTTCCCTGATGATTAGTGATGTTGAGCATCTTTTCGTGGACTTATTGTCCATCTGTAGGAGAAATGATCACTTAACTCCTTCCTCACCTTTAAATTGGGTTGTTTGGCTTTTTGTTGCTTAGTTGTAGGAATTCTTTATGTATTATGGATATTAATCCCTTTCAACATATGTTTTGCAAATACTTTCTTCCAGTTCAGATAAATGGGAAATCTTTACACTTAGTTGGTAATGTTCTTTGATGTACAAAATTTTTTATTTTGATTAAGTCCAATTTATCTATTTTTTGTTCTGTTACCTGTGCTTTTGGTGTCATATCCAAGGAATCGTTGTCAAATGCAATGTCATAAAGCATTTCCCTATGTTTTTATCCAAGAGTTCTATAGTTTTAGCTGTTACATTTAGGTCTTTGATCCATTGTGAGTTAATTTTTGTATATAGTATTGTTACCGAAAGTGAGTGTCCGGCTGCTCGCCACCCAAAAGCCAATAAAGAAGCAAGGTTGGTGGAAAGGAAAGTTTGCTTTTTTTTTGGATGCCGGCAACTGGTGTGTGTGGGGGGAGGGCAAACTCCTGTCCAGAGCCCGACTACCCCCGACTGACAATCAGTGGGCAAGGGCTTTTATAGATGGAGGGAGGGGGCTACATGTAGAATCAGCAGAGTCAGCTCTGACAGTCATCTTGAAATCGGTCATGTGGTGGTCTGACCAGCGTCATCTTGATTGTTTTAGTTACAGTTAATCTTCAGTTCCAGGGTCGGTTTGTTCCCATTTCTTTGAGGCCAATTCTTGGAATTGTGGCAGCTTATGTTATGGCTATAGCCTGGTCATCATGTAGTTATCTTCTTCCACCTGGTGTGGGCTTCAGTATCTATAAGACAGCTCACAGGATGCGGCTCAGAATATTATCTATAGCCCATGAAGAGGAACTAAAAGTCCTTGACTATGCTTAATGACTAAACTATTATTATTTAGTCTTGTTGAACTGTTTTCCTTTGTTTCTGCATTTTCTCACTTCAAAGATTAAACTTATTCTTTGGCTAAGATTTTTCACAGACAAAAGGCAGGTGGAGGACATGGCAGGTGGGTGGGGAAGTACCATAGGGTCCTGCTTCATTTCAGCATAAGGTAAGGGTCCAAATTAGTTCTTTTTCATGTGGATACCCAGTTTTCCCATCACCATTTGTTGAAAAGATTGTCCTTTCCCCATTGAATGGTATTGGAATTTTTGTCAAATGTCATTTTACCATATATGTGAGGCATTATTTCTGAGCTTTTTATTCTATTCCACTGGTCTGTATGTCCGTCTTTATACCATATCACACTGTTTTTATTATTGTAGCTATGTAGTACATTTTGAAACCAGGAAGTATGAGACTTCCAACTTTGTTCTTTTTTGATTGTTTTGGTTATTTGTGTTCCCTTGAGATGCCATATAAATTTTGAGATAGATTTTTTTCCATTTCTGCAGAAAAACATTGTTGTGATTTTAATAGGGATTACGTTGTAGAGTACTTTGGGTACTACTGACGTCTTAATAATACGTCTTCCAATCCATGAACACAGGATATCTTTCCACCTGTTTATGTCTTCTTTAATTTCTTTCAACAACATTTGGTACATTTCAGTGTGCAATCTTTTACCTCCTTGGTTAAGTTTATTCCTAAGGATTTGATTTTTTGGACGCTATTGTAAATGGAATTGTTTTCTAAATTTCCTTTATGAATTACTCACTGTTAGTGCATAGATACACAACTGATTTTTGCATGTTGGTTTTGTATCCTCAGTTTTTCTGAAATTGTTTATTAGGTCTAAATTATTTTTTATGTGGAATCTTAAAGGATTTTCTACGTATAAGATCATGTTATATACAAACGAAGATAATTTTACTTCTTCATTGCCAATTTGGATATCTTTTATTTCTTTTTCTTTGTCTGGCTAGAAATTCCAATACAATGTTGAAAGGAAGTTGTGGAAGTAAGCATCCTTGCCTTGTTCCTGATCTTAGAGGAAAAGCTTTCAGTCTTTTGCCATTGAGTATGATGTTAGCTGCGGGTTTTTTTTTTTTTAAAATATTTATTTATTTATTTGGCTGCACTGGGTCTTAGTTGCAGCATGTGGGATCTAGTTCCCCGACCAGGGATCGAACCTGGGCCTCCTGCATTGGGAGCGCGGAGTCTTAACCACAGGGAAGTCCCCAGGTTTTTGTTTTTGTTTGTTTTACATATGGCCCTTATTATGTTATGTTCCATCTATTCTTTGTTAAGTTGAAAATTTTTTTATTATGAAAGGGTGTTGAAGTTTGGCAAATGCTTTTCTGCATTCATTGAGGTGATCATGTGGTTTTTTTCTTCATTTTGTTAACGTGGCATATCACACTGATTTATTTTTTTAGTTTTTTGCGGTACGTGGGCCTCTCACTGTTGTGGCCACTCCCGTTGCGGAGCACAGGCTCCGGATGCACAGGCTTAGCGGCCAGGGCTTACGGGCCTAGCTGCTCCGCAGCATGTGAGATCTTCCCGGACTGGGGCACGAACCCATGTCCCCTGCATCGGCAGGCGGACTCTCAACCGCTGTGCCACCAGGGAAGCCCACATTGACTGATTTTTGTTTGACTGATTTTTGTATGTTGAACCATCCTTTCAGTCTAGGAATAAATACCACTTGGTCATGGTGTATAATCCTCTAAATGTGCTGTTGAATTTGGTTTGCTAGTATTTTGTTAAGCATTTTTGCATCAATATTCATAATGGATAGTGGTCTGTAGTTTTCTTGTAGTATCTTTTTCTGGTTTTGATATCATGATAATGCTAGCCTCATAGAATGAGTTAGGAAGTGTTTCCTCTGCTTCAAGTTTTTGAAATCTTTGGGGAAGGATTGGCATGAATTCTTCCTAAATATTTGGTAGAATTCACTAGTGAAGCCACTAGTACAGAGCTTTTCCTTTTGGGATGCTTTTGAACCTGATTCATCTCTTTACTATTATAGATCTATTCAGATTTTCTATTTCCTCATGGTTCAGTCTTGGTAGGTTGTGTGTTTCTAAAAATTTGTTCATTTCATCCAGGTTATCCAATTTGTTGGCATATATTTGTTTATAGTACTCTTTTATAATACTTTTTCTTTCTGTAAAAAATTATAGTACTAATGTTATTTTCATTTCTGATTTTAGTTGATTGAGTTTTTTCTCTTTTGTTCTATGTCATTTTTTGCTAAAAGTTTGTGAATTTTGTTGATTTTTTTCAAAGAACCTACCCTTAGTTTTATTTATTTTCACATTGTTTTTCTATTTTATTTATCTCTGCTCTAAATTTTATCATTTGCTTCCTTCTGCTAGATTTTGGTTTACTTTGTTCTCCTTTCTCTAGTTCTTTGAGGTATAAAATTAGGTTGCTGATTTGAGATTTTTCTTCTTTTAATGTTAATATATAATTTACAATTATAAATTTTCTTCTGAAAGCTTCTTTCACTACATCCCATGAGTTTGGGTATGTTGTATTTTCGTTTTTCTCAATATATTTTCTAATTTCCTTTGGGATTTTTTCTTGGAGCCATTGGTTGTTTAAGAGTTAAATTGATTATTTTTTTCAATGAAAACCAATCTAGAATTCCTGGAGTAAATTCCACTTGAGTATGATATATTATGCTTTTTTTTTTTTAAAGTTTTATTTGTTTATTTATTTATTTATTTTTGGCTCTGTTGGGTCTTCATTGCTGCACGCGGGCTTTCTCTAGTTGCAGCGAGCAGGGGCTACTCTTCTTTGCGGTGTGCGGGCTTCTCATTGTGGTGGCTTCTCTTGTTGTGGAGGATGGGCTCTAGGCACGCAGGCTTCAGTAGTTGCAGCACTTGGGCTCAGTAGTTGTGGCTCTCAGGTAGAGCACAGGCTCAGTAGTTGTGATGCATGGGCTTAGTTGCTCTGTGGCATGTGGGATCTTCCTGGACCAGGGATCGAACCTGTGTCCACTGCATTGGCAGGCAGATTCTTAACCACTGTGCCACGAGGGAAGCCCCGATATATTATCCTTATATATAGCTAGTTGCTATTTGATAACATTTTGTAAGAATTTTTGCACTTATATTTATGAGGTATATTGTTCTAAGGTTTCATTTATTCTACTGTCTTTTTTTCCTTTGTTACTTTTGTGGCTTTTCAATTGAGGTGTAGTTGACATACTAAGTGACCATATTTAAATTATACAAATTGCTACATTTTGATGTAAATATATGTTTGCAAAACTGTCACCACAGTCATGACAGTGAATAGATCTACTACCTGCAAATGTTTCCTTGTTTGCTTCTGTGATCTCACCTTCTTGCTTTTCCCTGGTCCCTGTCATCTTACCACTGATCTGTTCTCCATTACTATAGTTTAGTTTTAATTTTCTATAAATGGAATTATACAAAATGTACTTCTTCATCTGGCTTCTTTTACTCAGCATACGTATTTATATATTCATCCATATTATTGCATATGTTGATAATGTATTCTTTTTTATGGCCAAATAATATTCGACTCTATTGATATACCACAAACTGTTTGTTCATTCCCTGTTCATGGACAATTGGGTTGTTTCCAGCTTCTGGCTATTAAAAATAACACTGCTATAAACATTAGTCTACACGTGTTTGTGTGGATATGTATATTTGTTTCTGTTGGATTGGAGTGGCTGGATCATATGGTAGGTTCATGATTAGCTTTTTAAGAAACTGTCAAACAGTTTTTGAAAGTGGTTGTACCATTTTACATTCCCACAAGCTGTATTTGAGAATTCCGGTTTCTCTATATCTTCACCACTTGGTATGGTTGACCATGTTAATAGTTGTGCAGTGATAACTCATTCTGGTTTTAATTTGCATTTCATCAATGAATAATGATGTTGAGCATCTTTCCATGTACTTATCATCTGTGTATCTTCTCTAATGATGTGTCTATTCAAATGTTTGACTCTTTTTAAAATTGGATTGCTCAGTTTCTTATTATTACATTTGGAGGTTCTTTATATATTCTGAAAGTAATTATTCAGCCAAAGACTCTAGGAGATCACCAATGAAGATCTTGAGAGCTCATTCTCTATGTGGCTGTCTCTTCTCTAGTATGCTGCCTTGCAAATTATAGTCACATAGCATTCCCAAACTTCAATCTGTCTCTTGAAATCAGCAAGATGCCCTGTTGTGTTTGGGAGCCCTTCCACACATGGAGTGCAGAGAGTACCTCCAAGCAGAAAGTCAGGGAAATAGTAAGGCTCCCTTTGTTCAGTTTTCTTTTCTCAATGTTCACTGACCTGTACGGCATATTTCCCAATATATGAAAATGATTAATTCATATATTTCGTTTAGTTTTCTAATTGTTTATAGTGGAAGGACAAGTCTGGTACCAGAGTCTGTGTCATAGCCAGAAGTATAAATTTGTTCTACTTATTTTCTTTTAGTCCTTTTTTCTATTACCACTTTATCTTCAAGGTAAAAATTTCAGCTACTGCTTTAAGCTTCTATAGTTCCTGAATTTCCATTAGTGCATGAGGTCTTTGTATGATACCTAAGAATTTTCACTCTTACCCCCTCATCTCCCCCTCCTTCACCCCATCCCCTTTAGAATTATTTTCCCAGTTTTGTAGGTAAATACATTTTCCCAATGCATTCATATAGTATGCATTTTCTGCAATTGTACAGTTAGAGATTAGGTGTCTCTTTTCTTCCCCTTTGCCTCACTTTTGTCTTAAACAAGTGAGTGACTTAAATATTATAGCTTTTATTTTGGTTTCAACTAATAATTTACTATGCATTTCATTATAGTTTATAATTGTGAACTTTCAGTTATTCCTAATCTTCTCTTGAAATATTTGTTTATATATACATTATTTGTTTATATATAGGTTTATATATACTGTTATTTTTCAAGAATTCTTTTTTAAAGGTTGTTTTTCTCATAAGAAATTCCACATCGCTTGTTGATATCACTTATTTTGAGACCCTCATTTTAGAACCATTTACCAAGTACAGTAAGTATTTATGATTTCTAAACCCTGTCTTTCAGTGGGTAAGTACTTCACTTACCTTCTGCTTATAAAATCTCAATGGATTCCCTAATAAACAGTGGCATTGATAACAATATGCAGTCTGCTGTTGGAGACCGGAAATAACAAATAGAAAGGAAATAACTTTCTTCAGTCTCATTTCTTAGAACATGGCTTAGCTCATAGTAAGCACTCAATAAATGTTATCAAATAGTTTAGTATTATTACTAATAATATGCTAATCCATAATGTTTCACCTATTATTTATTTTTATTTCCAATTCACTTTTGTGTAATGCCATGGAAAATGTCAAACAGATCTGTATTTGAAACTACATTTGCTGCTTACTTTTTCTCACTGAACTTTAAAATGGGATTAAAACATTCATTGCAAGATTTTTGTGTGTCTGGTGCAAAGCTCAGCACATAGTGGGCATTCAAAAAATATTTGTCCATTTTTTTAAATGTCAGCTTTCCCTCCAAGAGTCAAATTTTCTTATTTCTTACCTTCCATCTTTCCTTCAAAATAAGTAAACATATACTCCACCAAGTTGTCCCCATTCTTTTTTGCCCCCAAATTTTGACTTCCTCAGTGCTTAATCTTTCTTTCTTTGTATCTTCAATCCCTAATATTAAGTAGGAGCATAGGGGATGGGTAAACTAAATTGATACCTATGATTTTATTTCTTTTCAAAATTGTTACTGTAGTATATGCAGTAATAATGAAGATAATGATAATCTTCAGTATGTAGAAATGGTAAAAGGTTTGATGTAGTTAGAGCGAGAATGGAGGAATGGAGTAATAAGTGGTTTAAAAATGTCTGTAACAATGCGTGGGGCTCAAACTTCATGTGGTCTCATATTCCAAGCTATTTTATATTTTAACCCATAGGTGAGCATTTCCCAAAATGTATTTCAGCTAACACTAACTTGAGAGGGTTTGGATAAAGTTTCTGTGAAAAAATTCCATGGCCAAGTATATGTGGAAAATGCTGGATCGAAGGGCAGGAATTGTCAGAGCCTTGAATATAATAATATGTTATATGCATCTCTTAGAAGAAAACATAGCTTGTAGAATTTCTAGTTATTTAACCTCAGAAGGTGGATCATGCAGTACTGACTTTCTTCAGAACAACAGACCTTTTGTAAATCAACTATACGTTAATAAAAAGAATAAAAATTAAAATTAAAAAAAAATCTACAAAAAAAGAACAACAGACTTTTTATGTGATGAAATGACATAAATTAACTTTAAGAAGATAACTGGCTGTTATGGTGAGGCTGACCTGTAGGGGAGAGAGTTTGATTTCTAGGAGATCAGTGAGGGGGCTATTGCAACAGCCTGGACTGATGATGGCCTGAACTAAAGTAATGGCACAAGTATAGAGCAACTAATGATCCTTCAAATGTGGTACAAGTAGATAATAATTGAAGAGAAAGTGTTAAAATACTCCCATGTTTTTAGTTTGGGCCAATAGATAGTGATACCATTAACAAGGACAGGAAAATATGAAGGATAAATGGCTAACTGGGAAAAGATAATTAGATAATGAGTGACTCACAAAACTATGTATCCAACCCCAACCTGTATGCCAAGTTTTAGATTCATATTTTCAACTGTCCTTCTGAGACTCTACAAGTATTGTACTATAATACTTTAATCTTAACATGTCATAAACCAACTTCATCCAAAAAGGGAGTATCTATTCCTTCAGGGATCCTACATATTAAAGCTTTTATCCTTATTCTACTTTCTTATGTATCTGTGGGATATTCTTTCCTGAAATAAGAGGTTACAGATTCTGTTTGTTCTAGGAAGTACTAGGCCCTATATACCTTTTGGAAGAAGCCCACCTCTCCTGGTGACTGTCCAACATGCATAAAGGGAGTCTATTACCTTATAGTCACCACAGAAGTTCCTCTAAGGAATTTCTCAGTATATCAAAATTCTTGAATATGAGTTGAAATCTAGTTGGAACAATTTGTGGGTCCCTGCTTACCATCTTAGAAGACATACCTCACTAATCAAAGTTTATGTTTCTGAGCTTAAGGCTGCTTGGAAATCAGCAAGTTATATCCTCCTGTTAAGATTAAAAGAGCTCTCTGTCCATGCAAGAACTTCCAAGTGAACAGATTTCCCCAATTCCCAGAACTAATATCTGCACACCATGAGCTCTGGAATATCTTCTGATAAAGTAGATCTTCTCTTAAGAAGTTCAAATACTCTTATAAGTTCCATGGGTGGACTGAAAAACAGTCTTGAAATTCCTGAAATTACTATACAAATTAAAATATGTGTAGATAATGTACAATTTTCTTGGGAGAAAGTCCATAGTTTTTTATCAAATTTTCATCAGGGACTATGATTCTTATAAGACTGATATTTATGAAAGTCAGGAAGCTAAGAGCTTTGCTCTGTCTTGAAATATCACAGCTTTGGATCAATTTGCTTTCAACATAAAGCTTGATGAACCTTAGCTAAGAGATTACAGATATTCGTTGTTCTTATGTGTGAGATGTAGGAGATGCACTACAAAGATCTCAAATTTTACTTTCAGTTTACATCTCTCCGATATTTTAAAATTGAAGTTTAGTTGATTTACAATATTGTGTTAGTTTCAGGTGATTAGTTTCAAAGTGATTCAGTCACACATTCGGTTATATATATATTCTTTTTTCAGATTCTTTTCCATTATAGGTTTTTACAAGATATTGACTGTAGCTCCCTGTGCTGTACAGCAAATCTTTGTCGTTTTTGTATTTTACATATGGTAGTGTGATTCTGTTAATCCCCATACTCCTAATTTATTCCCTCCCTCCGTTCCCTTTGGTAACCATACGTTTGTTTTCTGTGTCTGTGTGTCTGTTTCTGTTTTGTAAATAAGTTCATTTGTATTACTTTTTAGCTTCAATATTTTCTTAAATAGAAACCAGGACCAACTTTCCAGATATACTTCAAGGCACTACTCTTCCTTTGTTTTTAGATCCTTTCAATCTAAAATTGGCATTGGGCAAGCTCCATATCACAATGTCCTCTGATTACTCTCCTGAAATTGAGTTTTTACCCCCTTATTTCTAGTGCAATGCTATGCCAAGTCAAGTGCTCAATACATATTTGTTGAATGATTAACAGTTTATAAACTTCTTACTGTTTTCCTATTATTTTGAATCTTTTTCTTTTTTGCACTTGTGATTCTCATCATATTTCTATCCTAAAATACTCTCAAATATGACCTGCTTCTATAATTAACAACAGCTTATTATAGCAGGGGTCTAGATTCATGGATCAACACATATATCAATTATGGGAAGTTAGAATTTCAAAAAGTTTATGTGTAATCCTCAGTGGCTTTTTTATGCTGCCTAGAGGTTCATGTCTTCCCACAACACATCTTACTGAGAACATCCTCAGTTTTCTTTAATAAGATTCTTGTTCTTATAACAGATTATTCCAAAGGCTTGAGATTCAGTTTACCTTTTGAGATATTATAGGAATTAGAAACATGACCTACATTCTTATATTTTCATTTATGAGAAGCATGTAGTCTTTCCCTGTTGCTCACTAAGAAAAGTTGTGCTTTACCTTATGCCTCTTTCTAGGCCCTCTTAGACTCAAAACTAGATTAAAACCATTGTTTTGGAAGAGGTGCATCATTTCTTATAGCTGTTCAGGAGACTTACTCTCTTTTTCTATTGTTTCCCATTCAGCCAACTCTCTTGTCTCCTCTATAAAGGTAATTCCTGAATGCTCAGCTAAAATAGAGTAATGCCATCCTCTCAGCTATACTGAGGTGAATTTCCATTTGCTTCGTAGTGAAATATCATTATTATTATTACTAATACTACTGTTGTTAATCTCATCACATAATGCAACAGTCAAAATGTTTTAAGCTTCAAGAGACCTATTTGTGATGGAGAGAAGAGCAAGCCAGGAGAACAGCTACCCTACCAGAGGCCTAGGCTGGAAGTGCCAAGGTCTTTTAGCTGCAGTTTACAATGACCCTTTCAAATTCTCAAGTGTTCCACAAGTGACATATATTTCTTTTCCTCTCTGAGATAAACAGTGTGTTTCAAAGTGGGATCCTCTAGCCCCCAGATTCATCTTTGAAGGATATAGTAATCAAATGTGGAGAAAAGAAAGAAAGAACTAGGGGAATTGCTTGTTACTGTATTAATTGCCTCTCTGAGCACAACTGGAAATTTTCATGGCTTTGTGTTGGCTTCTATATGTCTCCTACGGCAGAAGTGGAAAGAAAAGACAAAATTCTTGAGTGCAGTTATTGGTTGGCTGGATGCCATGCCAATAGCATATGCCCCAGTTATTGAAGATGAACAGATGGGGTATTCATGACCATCCAGGGTAGGCTCCACATCTTCGACATGGGAACATTAAAACCTACAGGAAGCAAAACATAAGCTGTCTTTGGAAGACCAAGATAGAATTTTACTCTGCTTCTAATTACTGCTTAAATCTAAGGGACTGAAACAAAATTAGACCCATGAAATAAGTATCTATTTAGACACCAGTCCTCTTTTCACAAATCATCTCTTTCAATGAGTATCATCTATGAAGTGTGACATTTAGTTATTGGGATTCAAATGAGATGTAACATTTGTCACTTACTGTTTATTCCTAATGAAATTAAACATATGCCAGGCATATGGTCATTTAGTCACCACTTATATTTGCATTATGATGGCAATGCATTGTGTTGACCTCCACACCTAACCTAATACAATGTAGTCATGTATCCACAGGTAATACACTGTAACTTCACTCTAATGTAGTCTTGTAGGTTCTAACATAGCAGATCTACCTGGGATCACATTCAATAAAGTCTACTTAATATTGTCCTGAAATAGCCTCTTCTATGAAAGCTTGGATACCTAAACACCTTCATAGAAAGTACCAATGCAGCACAGTAAATAGCTGGATATTTGGGGAGGCAGAATGGTAGAGTTTGTAAGAGTTATGGTATCAGAGTGAAGGGTTTGGGCATGTTAACAAATCTTCCTGAACCTTAGTTACCTCATCCATTGAAAAATAATACCAATCTTGTAAGAATAAACTGAAATAATGTATGTAAAGCACTTAGCACCATATCTTGCCCACAGCAGAAGCAAAAGGGGGGTACCTGTAACAAGTTATAGGTACAACAGTCTATTTTAAGTTGACAACAACTTAAGTTGGCCCCATTTTAAAGCTGAACATTTTTATTTCCCCCCTGATGTTTTATGGATTTGATGTCACATTTTACATTTTTTATCTTGTATATCCATTAACTAATTATTGTAACAATAGTTTTTTTTTTTACTACTCTTGTATTTTAACCTTAATACTAGCTTTATAACTGATTAATCCACTATCTCACTATATATCTACCTTTCCAGTGAGATTTATTCTTTCATATGTTTTCTTGTTATTATTTAGTGCTCTTTCTTTTCAGCTTAAAGAAGTCACTTTAGCATGTCTTCTAAGGCTAGTTTAGTGGTGATGAAATTCTTTAGGTTTTACTTGTCTGGAAAACTCTTTATCTGTTCTTCATTCTGAATGATAACTTTTCTGGGTAGGGAATTCTTGGTTGGAAGTATTTTTCTTTCAGAACTTTGAAAATATGATGCCACTTTCTTCTAGACTGAAAAGTTTCTGCTGAAAAATCTGCTGATAGTCTTATGGGGGGGTGTTCCCTTGTACATAAACTGTTTTTGTCTTCTGCTTTTAATATTTTCTCCTTGTCTTTAAATTTTGACATTTTAATTATAATGTGTCAGTGTGGGTCTCTTTGGGTTCATCTTTTTGGAATTCTCTAGGCTTCCTAGATCTGGATGTCCATTTCCTTGCCCAGTTAGGCAAGTTTTCAGCCATTATATCTTCAAACAAGATTTTTGCTCCTTCTTCTCTCTCTTCTCCTTCTAGGATCCCTATAATGTGAATGTTAGTCTGTTTGATGTAGTCCCATAAGCCCCTGAAGCTATCTTTACTTTTTAAATTCTTTTTCTGTTTTGCTGCTCTGATTGGGTGAGTTCCACTGCTTTGTCTTTGAGTTGACTTATTCTTTCTTCTGCTTCATCTAGTCTTCTGTTGAACTTCTCCAGTGTATTTTTCAGTTAAGTTAATGTATTCTTCAGCTCTGTGACTTCTACTTGGTACTTTCTATACTTTCCATCTCTTTGCTGAAGTTCTCACTATATTCATCCATTATTCTCCTCAGTTCAGTAAGCATCTTTATGACCACTGTTGTGAGCTCTTTATCCGGTAAATTACTTATCTCCATTTCATTAAGGTTTTCTTTTCTTTTTTTCTGAGGTTTTATCTTGTTCTTTCATTTGGAACATATTACTGTTTCTTCATTTTGCTTGACTCACTTTGTTGGTTTCTATATAGTAGAAAAAACACTTCTCCCAGTCTTGAGGGCATGATCTCATGTAGGAGGTGAACGTTGTTGTTCAGCCCAGCTCTTTGTTTTGTCTCAAGTCTCTGTGCTTGTCCAAGAAGCCTATTATATTTTTAACAGTACCTAATAGTTGAGGATGTGCCAAGACCTGTCAATATCTCTAAGGGGAGAATCTTAGCACCTAGATTTAGGTTGTTTGGAAGCCAGACCCTCAGGTAGCAGCTTTTAATAATATGCAAATCTATTCAGTCATGTGGGACCACGAGCATAAACCCTGCTGGCCAGGTGATCAGGCAGTATCTCCTGAGTGGCAGTCACAAAAATTGGGGCTCCAGATAAGTGTATAAGCTCTTTCCTGGGAGATTCTGGTGAGTTGGAGCAAGGCAGAGGGTGAATGCCATGGTGGTGTCCACAGCCTATGTTTCTTGAGAGCAGCTCCATAGTCCGCTAGATGTGTGCCAAACCTGAAACCTGTCCTTCAGGCTGATGCTCCTTGACAAGCAAAGGTGCATCTTTCACAGAAAGACTGGGAAGTGTGCCTCAGTCTAATGTCTGTGCACTATGCTGGGAGTGGCAGCCTACCAAGAACCATGTCTTGGACTGCCACAGTGCTGTGGCACCCAGGAATCCAAGCCCGCTGGCCACTAGAGCCAGGCGATCAAGGGGCATCTTCTGGGTGGCAGCTGCAAAAACTGAGGCACCAGATATAAAAACCAGGGCACTAGCCATATATAAATCTCCCCTTCAGGAGACACTAGTGCTCTGGAGCATGACAGAGAGAAATTGTGAAGATAGAGCCTGCCTTCCAAGGTTTCTGGAAAGGATTACAGTTAGCCCCTAGATGTGTGTGTAATTGGAAGCCTGCCCTTTGGTCTGCAGCCATGATGATTAACTAATAGGCCTCACCACAGAAACACTGAACTCCTGGGCCTGTTGCCCCTTGCTTGATCCTTGGGTGTGGTAGCTGTTTAAGAACCCTCTGTTAGTTACAGTTCTGTGGGACCCAGGAGTATAAGCCCACTGGCCACCAGAGTCAGGGGATGTAGAGGTGTTCCCTGGAAGCAGTTGTAAAAATCAGGGCACCAGACAAGGATATGGGCTTCTTTTTGGGTGACAGTGATTATTAAAGTCCCATGGGATGAGGAATGCAAGCTCCCCTGTCCTCCACAGCCAGGCAGTCAAGTGGCATCCCTGGGCATCAGCCACAAAGATTGGGGCACCAGACACATGTAAAATAAAAATTTAAAAAAGGAAGGTGCAAGACAGCATATATCATATGCTACATTTGTGTAAGAAAGAAGGAGAAATAAGAAAATAAACATTTATATGTTGTGATACTGTGATTCATAATGAGAAATATTTACATTTGGTCTTTACTCCTAGTCCTGACACAGAGTTCCTAAAACCCCTGTAAATTCCTGAGTAATAAGAGCACTTAGAGCATCTTTTATTCTAATGAGGTGACTCTAGGAGGGCTTCTGGATGCCTTCAGGATGGGGGCTGGCCACAAGGAAGACCAAGCCATGATTAGAAGCTTGACATTTTCAGCCCTGCCCCCACTTCTCTAGATGGGGAGAGGGCTGGAAATGGAGTTAATAATTGATCATTAAAAAATATGTGTTGACTGAATACATTTATGGGTAATTGGCTCATGAAATCATGCATGTGGGTGAAAGAATGGGTTCAGAGGAGTCAGGAACACATCCTACATGTCTGAACTGGGGAGCACCAAAGAAATAATGGCTGGATTCCCATTTCTGACCTCTATTACTGTACTTTCTTGGCACTCTCAAAAATGATATTTAGGTTTGGTTCACCAGAGATTATTTGATAGTCTTCTCTTTTAAAAGTCATACCAAGTTTTTAGATCATTATTGTCCAGAGGTGATTCTGGCACATACCACATAAGTGTATCTTCTTCAGAGTATTTGGTAAAATTCTGAGCTACAAGTAATTTCCAATGGTAGCTTATTAAGTCAGAAAGCATTTGAAGACCAGCATGTTCTCTAAATCCTGGAATGTTAGAGGTAGAGGACACCAGACTCTTGAAACCTCTTAAAATTTGATGCCAGTAAATAGTTTATCTCCCCTGATAAGCTGTTATTCTTCCTTTTTGCAACAATGAAAAACAGAGCTTATTTTTATTTTTATTTTGCAATTTACCACTCACCTATACAATATTGACATATTATTTTCTTCCTATTTTATTTCCACCAAATGGACTTTGATCTTTAATTTGTGTAGAGCCATGTGGTATGTGGAGGGCAGCATAGTAGTAAAGAGAGACAGAACTTGGAACAAGACACCTATGGATTCAAATTCTGACTCTACCATTCACTAGCTATGTGACTTGGGAAAATTTTGTAACCTCCCTGAGCCTCTTTTGTCATCAATAATACTTAAAATATCTCACAGTATTGTTATGAAGAATATAGTTTATAAAGAATGTGTTCAGTAAGGTGCCTGAAGCAGCATAAGTGTAATTTACCTCTTACAGCTTCTATTGTCTATCCTTAATGGCAAGTCACCTTAAATGTTTTGGAAACATTGGAAGGCATATACAAATAAATTTTTAAAATAAGAAATAGAAGCTTGTAAATATAAAATGTATAAAATATAAATGTAGAAAAATATTATACAAATCCTAACACCTTTGAAATGCCAAATGTTGTAAATAAAATTATAGATATCATTAATTTAAGAGATTTCAAGTTGAAAAACTGACAATTTGTATTAATTCATAGAATAATATGATAATAAATTTCATGTGGAAAAATAAATGTGCAAAAATACTGAGGAATATATCGGAAAAAAGTTTAATAATGAAGGAATAGATATAATTACTAAACAATGTTGTTTTGGCCCAGGAATTGATAAGCAGATTGCTGGAACAAATTAGAGTGTATATAAAAAGTCAAATAAATACAGGAATGTAATACATTAAAATTTGTGATTCATAACATTGGAGAAAATTGGATTATTTTATAAATGGTTTTGGAACAAATGGATAACCTTCAGGAAGAAAATCACATTAGATTGCTTAAAATAGAATATATTCTCTAGAATAAAATACATTCTAGGGCTTCCCTGGTGGCACAGTGGTTGAGAGTCTGCCTGCCGATGCAGGGGACGCGGGTTCGTGCCCCGGTCCGGGAAGATCCCACATGCCACAGAGTGGCTGGGCCTGTGAGCCATGGACACTGAGCCTGCGCGTCCGGAGCCTGTGCTCTGCAGTGGGAGAGGCCACAACAGTGAGAGGCCCATGTACCGCAAAAAAAAAACATTCTAAAAGAATAAAAGATTTAAAAATAAAAATCTAAGAGTATTAGAAGATAACATCAAAATTTATTCTTGAGATACACCAGAAATACATCTACGCGTGGAACAACTCCTACGGAGCACCTACCGAACGCTGGCAGAAGACCTCAGACCTCCCAAAAGGCAAGGAACCCCCCACGTACCTGGTTAGGGCAAAAGAAAAAACTAAACAGAGACAAAAGGATAGGGACGGGTCCTGCACCAGCGGGAGAGAGCTGTGAAGGAGGAAAAGTGTCCACACACTAGGAAGCCCCTTCGCGGGCGGAGACTTCGGGAGGCGGAGTGGGGGAGCTTGGGAGCCGCGGAGGAGAGCACAGCAACAGGGGTGCGGAGGGCAAAGCGGACAGATTCCAGCGCAGAGGATCGGGCCGACCGGCACTCACCAGCCGAGAGGCTTGTCTGCTCGCCCGCCGGGGTGGGCGGGACTGGGAGCTGAGGCTCGGGCTTCGGTCGGAGCGCCGGGAGAGGACTGAGGTTGGCGGCATGAACACAGCCTGCAGGGCGTTAGTGCACCGCAGCTAGCCGGGAGAGAGTCCGGGGAAAAGTCTGGACCTGCCGAAGAGGCAAGAGACTTTTACGTCCCTCTTTGTTTCCTGGGGCACGAGGAGAGGGGATTAAGAGCGCTGCTTGAGAGAGCTCCAGGGACGGGCGCGAGCCGCGGCTAAAAGTGCGGAGCCCAGAGACAGACAAGAGACGCTAAGGCCGCTGCTGCCGCCACCAGGAGGCCTGTGTGCGAACACCGGTCACTAGCCACACGCCCTTCCGGGGAGCCTGTGCAGCCCGCCACTGCCAGGGTCCCGGGATCCAGGGACAACTTCCCCGGGAAAACGCACGGCGCGCCTCAGGCTGCAACGTCACGCCGGCCTCTGCCGCCGCAGGCCCGCCCCACACTCCGTGACCCTCCCTACCCCCCGGCCTGAGTGAGCCAGAGCCTCCGAATCAGCGGCTCCTTTAACCCCATCCTGTCTGAGCAAAGAACAGACGCCCTCCGGCGACCTACACGCACAGGCGGGGCCAAATCCAAAGCTGAGCCCCTGGGAACTGTGAGAACAAATAAGAGAAAGGGAAATCTCTCCCAGCAACCTCAGAAGCAGCGGATTAAAGCTCCACAATCAACTTGATATACCCTGCATCTGTGGAATACCTGAATAGACAGAATCATCCCAAATTAAGGAGCCCTGTGGATGAAAGGCTCTTGGTGCTGCAGCCAGGAGTCAGTGCTGTGCCTCTGAGGTGGGAGAGCCAACTTCAGGACACTGGGCCACAAGAGGCCTCCCAGCTGCACATAATATCAAACAGCAAAAATCTCCGAGAGATCTCCATCTCAACGCCAGCACCCAGCTTCACTCAACGACCAGCAAGCTACAGTGCTGGACATCCTATGCCAAACAACTAGCAAGACAGGAACACAACCCCACCCATTAGCAGAGAGGCTGCCCAAAATCATAATAAGTCTACAGACACCCCAAAACACACCACCAGACGTGGACCTGCCCACCAGAAAGACAAGATCCAGCCTCATCCACCAGAACACAGGCACTAGTACCCTCCACCAGGAAGCCTACACAACCCACTGAACCAACCTTGGCCACTGGGGACTGACACAAAAAACAACAGGAACTACGAACCTTCAGCCTGCAAAAAAGGAGACCCCAAACACAGTAAGATAAGCAAAATGAAAAGACAGAAAAACACACAGCAGATGAAGGAGCAAGATAAAAACCCACCAGACCTAACAAATGAAGAGGAAATAGGCAGTCTACCTGAAAAAGAATTCAGAATAATGATAGTAAGGTTGATCCGAAATCTTGGAGATAGAATGGACAATAGAATGGACAAAATGCAAGAATCAGTTAACAAGGACCTAGAAGAACTAAAGATGAAACAAGCAACGATGAACAACACGATAAATGAAATTAAAAGTACTCTAGATGGGATCAATAGCAGAATAACTGAGGCAGAAGAACGGATAAGTGACCTGGAAGATAAAATAGTGGAAATAACTACTGCAGAGCAGAATAAAGAAAAAAGAATGAAAAGAACTGAGGACAGTCTCAGAGACCTCTGGGACAACATTAAATGCACCAACATTCGAATTATAGGGGTTCCAGAAGAAGAAGAGAAAAAGAAAGGGACTGAGAAAATATTTGAAGAGATTATAGTTGAAAACTTCCCTAATATGGGAAAGGAAATAGTTAATCAAGTCCAGGAAGCACAGAGAGTCCCATACAGGATAAATCCAAGGAGAAATACGCCAAGACACATATTAATCAAACTGTCAAAAGTTAAATACAAAGAAAACATATTAAAAGCAGCAAGGGAAAAACAACAAATAACACACAAGGGAATCCCCATAAGGTTAACAGCTGATCTTTCAGCAGAAACTCTGCAAGCCAGAAGGGAGTGGCAGGACATACTGAAAGTGTTGAAGGAGAAAAACCTGCAACCAAGATTACTCTACCCAGCAAGGATCTCATTCAGATTTGATGGAGAAATTAAAACCTTTACAGACAAGCAAAAGCTGAGAGAGTTCAGCACCACCAAACCAGCTCTACAACAACTGCTAAAGGAACTTCTCTAGGCAAGAAACACAAAAGAAGGAAAAGACCTACAATAACGAACCCAAAACAATTAAGAAAATGGGAATGGGAACACACATATCGATAATTACCTTAAATGTAAATGGACTAAATGCTCCCACCAAAAGACACAGATTGGCTGAATGGATACAAAAACAAGACCCATATATTTGCTGTCTACAAGAGACCCACTTCAGACCTAGAGACACATACAGACTGAAAGTAAGGGGATGGAAAAAGGTATTTCATGCAAATGGAAACCAAAAGAAAGCTGGAGTAGCAATTCTCATATCAGACAAAATAGACTTTAAAACAAAGACTATTAGAAGAGACAAAGAAGGACACTACATAATGATCAAGGGATCAATCCAAGAGGAAGATATAACAATTGTAAATATTTATGCACCCAACATAGGTACACCTCAATACATAAGGCAAATACTGACAAACATAAAAGGGGAAATCGACAGTAACACATTCATAGTAGGGGACTTTAACACCCCACTTTCACCAATGGACAGATCATCCAAAATGAAAATAAATAAGGAAACACAAGCTTTAAATGATACGTTAAACGAGATGGAGTTAATTGATATTTATAGGACATTCCATCCAAAAACAACAGAATACACATTTTTCTCAAGTGCTCATGGAACATTCTCCAGGATAGATCATATCTTGGGTCACAAATCAAGCCTTGGTAAATTTAAGAAAATTGAAATTGTATCAAGTATCTTTTCCGACCACAACGCTATGAGGCTAGATATCAATTACAGGAAAAGATCTGTAAAAAATACAAACACATGGAGGCTAAACAATACACTACTTAATAACGAAGTGATCACTGAAGAAATCAAAGAGGAAATCAAAAAATACCTAGAAACAAATGACAATGGAGACACGACGACTCAAAATCTATGGGATGCAGCAAAAGCAGTTCTAAGAGGGAAGTTTATAGCAATACAATCTTACCTTAAGAAACAGGAAACATCTCGAATAAACAACCTAAGCTTGCACCTAAAGCAATTAGAGAAAGAAGAACAAAAAACCCCCAAAGTTAGCAGGAGGAAAGAAATCATAAAAATCAGATCAGAAATAAATGAAAAAGAAATGAAGGAAATGATAGCAAAGATCAATAAAACTAAAAGCTGGTTCTTTGAAAGGATAAACAAAATTGATAAACCATTAGCCAGACTCATCAAGAAAAAAAGGGAGAGGACTCAAATCAATAGAATTAGAAATGAAAAAGGAGACGTAACAACTGACACTGCAGAAATAAAAAAAGATCGTGAGAGATTACTACAAGCAACTCTATGCCAATAAAATGGACAACCTGGAAGAAACACACAAATTCTTAGAAAGGCACAACCTGCCAAGACTGAATCAGGAAGAAACAGAAAATATGAACAGACCAATCACAAGCACTGAAATTGAAACTGTGATTAAAAATCTTCCAACAAGCAAAAGCCCAGGACCAGATGGCTTCACAGGCAAATTCTATCAAACATTTAGAGAAGAGCTATCACCTATCCTTCTCAGACTCTTCCAAAATATAGCAGAGGGAGGAACACTCCCCAACTCATTCTATGAGGCCACCATCACCCTGATACCAAAACCAGACAAGGATGTCACAAAGAAAGAAAACTACAGGCCAATATCACTGATGAACATAGATGCAAAGATCCTCAACAAAATACTAGCAAACAGAATCCAACAGCACATTTAACGGATCATACACCATGATCAAGTGGGGTTTATTCCAGGAATGCAAGGATTCTTCAATATACGCAAATCAATCAACGTGATACACCATATTAACAAATTGAAGGAGAAAAACCATATGATCATCTCAATAGATGCAGAGAAAGCTTTTGACAAAATTCAACACCAATTTATGATAAAAACCCTGCAGAAAGTAGGCATAGAGGGAACTTTCCTCAACATAATAAAGGCCATATATGACAAACCCACAGCCAACATCGTCCTCAATGGTGAAAAACTGAAAGCATTTCCACTAAGATCAGGAACAAGACAAGGTTGCCCACTCTCACCACTCTTATTCAACATAGTTTTGGAAGTTTTAGTCACAGCAATCAGAGAAGAAAAGGAAATAAAAGGAATCCAAATCGGAAAAGAAGAAGTAAAGCTGTCACTGTTTGCAGATGACATGATACTATACATAGAGAATCCTAAAGATGCTACCAGAAAACTACTAGAGCTAATCAATGAATTTGTTAAAGTAGCAGGATACAAAATTAATGCACAGAAATCTCTGGCATTCCTATACACTAAGGATGAAAAATCTGAAAGTGAAATCAAGAAAACACTCCCATTTACCATTGCAACAAAAAGAATAAAATACCTAGGAATAAACCTACCTAAGGAGACAAAAGACCTGTATGCAGAAAATTATAAGACACTGATGAAAGAAATTAAAGATGATACAAATAGATGGAGAGATATACCATGTTCTTGGATTGGAAGAATCAACATTGTGAAAATGACTCTACTACCCAAAGCAATCTACAGATTCAATGCAATCCCTATGAAACTACCACTGGCATTTTTCACAGAACTAGAACAAAAAATTTCACAATTTGTATGGAAACACAAAAAACCCCGAATAGCCAAAGCAATCTTGAGAACGAAAAATGGAACTGGAGGAATCAGGCTTCCTGACTTCAGACTATACTACAAAGCTACAGTAATCAAGACAGTATGGTACTGGCACAAAAACAGAAATATAGATCAATGGAACAGGATAGAAAGCCCAGAGATAAACCCACGCACATATGGTCACCTTATCTTTGACAAAGGAGGCAGAAATGTACAGTGGAGAAAGGACAGCCTCTTCAATAAGTGGTGCTGGGAAAACTGGACAGCTACATGTAAAAGTATGAGATTAGATCACTCCCTAACACCATACACAAAAATAAGCTCAAAATGGATTAAAGACCTAAATGTAAGGCCAGAAACTATCCAACTCTTAGAGGGAAACATAGGCAGAACACTCTATGACATAAATCACAGCAAGGTCCTTTTTGACCCACCTCCTAGGGAAATGGAAATAAAAACAAAAGTAAACAAATGGGACCTAATGAAACTTAAAAGCTTTTGCGCAGCAAAGGAAACCATAAAGAAGACCAAAAGACAACCCTCAGAATGGGAGAAAATATTTGCAAATGAAGCAACTGATAAAGGATTAATCTCCAAAATTTATAAGCAGCTCATGCAGCTTAATAACAAAAAAACAAACAACCCAATCCAAAAATGGGCAGAAGACCTAAATAGACATTTCTCCAAAGAAGATATACAGAGTGCCAACAAACACATGAAAGAATGCTCAACATCACTAATCATTAGAGAAATGCAAATCAAAACTACAATGAGATATCATCTCACACCAGTCAGAATGGCCATCATAAAAAACCTACAAACAATAAATGCTGGAGAGGGTGTGGAGAAAAGGGAACCCTCTTGCACTGTTGGTTGGAATGTAAATTGATACAGCCACTGTGGAGAACAGTATGGAGGTTCCTTAAAAAGCTACAAATAGAACTACCATATGACCCAGCAATTCCACTACTGGGCATATACCCTGAGAAGACCAAAATTCAAAAAGAGTCATGTACCAAAATGTTCGTTGCAGCTCTATTTACAATAGCCCAGAGATGGAAACAACCTAAGTGTCCATCATCGGATGAATGGATAAAGAAGATGTGGCACATATATACAATGGAATATTACTCAGCCATAAAAAGAGACGAAATTGAGCTATTTGTAATGAGGTGGATAGACCTAGAGTCTGTCATACAGAGTGAAGTAAGTCAGAAAGAGAGAGACAAATACCGTATGCTAACACATATATATGGAATTTAAGAAAAAAAAATGTCATGAAAAACCTAGGGGTGAAACAGGAATAAAGACACAGACTTACTAGAGAATGGACTTGAGGCTATGGGGAGGGGGAAGGGTAAACGGTGACAAAGCGATAAAGAGGCATGGACATATATACACTACCAAACGTAAGGTAGACAGCTAGTGGGAAGCAGCCGCATAGCACAGGGAGATCAGCTCGGTGCTTTGTGACCGCCTGGAGGGGTGGGATAGGGAGGGTGGGAGGGAGGGAGACACAAGCGGGAAGAGATATGGGAATATATGTATATATATAACTGATTCATTTTGTTGTGAAGCTGAAACTAACATACCATTGTAAAGCAATTATACTCCAATAAAGATGTTAAAAAAAAAAAAAAAAATTTATTCTTATAATCTTCATGTGGGAATGACATTTTCTAAGCATGTCTTAACGTCCAGACCTATTTTTTTTAAGAAAGACAAATTTCACTATATAAATTTTACAGAAGTATGCATGGCCAGAGAAACCTACCAAAATAAAATAAAAGACAACTTACAATTTGAATAAAAATGTTAAAATATTAAACTATGGCAGTCAAAGGGCTAATTTTTGTGAATACATAAAATGTCTTTAAAAATAAATCTGTAAAAGATGGACAACCCAATAGGAAAATTGGAGGACTTGGGCAGGTATTTGGGAAAAGGAAATACAAATGTCTTAAACATATTCAAAGATGTTCATTCTTCCCATATAGGTTGTTACAGAATATAGAGTAGAATTCCCTGTGCTATACAGTAGGTCCTTTTTGGTTATCTATTAACAGATGTTACTGGATCATTTGGATGTCCATACAAAAATAGTGTACTTTGAGTCCTATTCCTACCTCACATCATACATAAATATCAAATATCAATTATGGATAGGTTGCAGATCTATTAGTGAGAGGTTCTAAAATAATTTTCTGTAGAGGAAGACATAGGACATATTTTTGACCTTGGAGTTTTCAAAGATTTCTTAAACAAGGCACAAAAAGTGATAACTATAAAAGAAAAAAAAATGAGAATAACAAATTGGACCTTATTTTAATTGTGAAAATTTGTTCATCAAAAAAACACAATTGGAAGGGGAAAAACAAGCCAGTGTGAGAGACAATATTTTTAATACTTTGCAATTTATGTATATGTCTTAATATATAAATATCCAGAATATATAAAGAACTCCTAGAAATCAATAAGAATAAAGACACTGATCTCAAGTTAAAAATGTGCAAAGTACTTTAAACAGACACTTCACAATAGAAGATAGCCAAAAGGCAAATCAATATATGAAAAGGTTCTCAAGTTTATTAGCCAACAGAAAAACACAAATTAAATGGCATTGTGAAACAATTATATATCCACCAGAATGGGTAAAATAAAAAAGGACACAAAAAAAGTTTTGTCAAAGATTTGGAGCAACTGGAACTCTCATATTCTTCTGCTGGGAGTATACATTTGTACAACTGCTTTGGAAAAGTTTGGCAATAGCTGCATACAACAATATGAATGCACTTAATAAACATAATGTTATATGAAAGAAGCCAGATACAAAAGAGTATAAATCGTATGATTCTATTAATATAAAGTGCAATAAACTATGGGGTTAGAAGTCAGACTGATCCTTACTGTTGGTAGAGGGACTCAGAGGGGCCATGAATGGTGCTTCTGGGCCACATGTAACCATAGCATGATTCTTGAGCTAGGGACTAGTTACATAGATGTGTTTAGTTTGTTAAAAATTACTGTGTTGTACACTTATGTGTTCTTTCTGGAAATATATTCACTTTAATATCCTGTTAAAAGTGATGGAGGAAGCTTTGATGTAGTGAGAATGGTGGTATACAGAGAGAATATATATTGTTTAAAAAAAATTGAATCCTCACTCCTATGAGAATACAAATTTAAAATACAGTATACAGTTTAACCCACCAAATTGGCCAAGATGAATATTTTGTTGGTAAAGTATGTATAAATAGAGATTGTTATACGTTGGAGTCTGGATGGTCAATTGGTGCAACTCTTAGGGAGGACAATTTGGCAATAATGTACATAACCTTTCTCATAGTAATTTCAGTTCTAGGAACTTATCCAAGTTTATGTTGGCATATGTGAGCAATGAAATTTATGAAAAGACAGCTATTTAAGTATTGTTTATAATAGCAAAAGACTGAAGATAGCTCATATGCCTATTTAAATGGAATTTTGTAGCAAATTATGTTATATTCATACAATATAAGACATTAGAGCTGTTAGAAAGAATAAGGCAGTTTTGTTAGCTTATATATGACAATCTTTGGGATAAACTGATAAAAAATAAACAAAATCCTCACTAACTTAAGCTGATTAATAGTATGTATAGTTTGTTACCATTTGTTTATAAATTGTGTATATATATATTTGAATGCATACATATATATAAGCATTCTATATATAGAGAATATCTCTGGAAATTGATGCAAGGAACTGGTCATAGTATTTGCCCTGTGATGAGTAACTGGATATCTCAGACAAATGAGTGATTGAGCACCTTAGTTTTTCAGTGTACCCTTTAATTTTTTAAATTTTGTATTTTTAACCTTATTTGTATACTATATATTCAAAATATTAAGTAGTTATTAAGCAAACTACTAAAAATAACTCCACAGTTGATAAACGGAATCACAGAATTGATACAGCTGAAAATTAATTACTGGATTGGAAGAACTAATATTTGGATTCTTTCAGAAGAGAGTGCAAAAAAATGGTCAAGGAGAAGAAAAAGTTTTAGAAAAAGTTAAAATACATAGAGATTAGAATTGGAAGTTCCAACATCTATTTAAAAGTAATGCCAGAATGGAAGAAAATGATTAAAGAAATAATAGAAGACACTCCAAACTTAGTGGTGTAAACAACCATTTCATTATGCTGGTAGAAGTTAGAAATACTCCAGAATAAACTTTCACTGATGAAATCCATGCAGATCCTGATCTTTAAGAATCACATTCATGTGTTCCCCCAAAGTGATAGGATGTCATTATCAGAGGAAGACTACTGGGCTGGGAAGACCAGTGGTCTCACAAGCTTGAAATATATTTTTGGCTGTAGCTTGTATGTATGCATCTATATCGCTTTTATCCTTAGAAAACAGAATTTAATGATCAGCAAGAAAAACTGAAATCTGCATTGCTAGCAGGTAGAATGTGTTTCTACTACAACAATCCTGCTTTTTTACTATGGTTAATTTTCTGCTTAATCTCTTTAAATTATTTTATAGTTCAAAGTTACACACAGTTGTAATTAAAATCCAATAAAAACATCCATCATTCTTTAAAAAAAAAAGAAATAATAGAAGACAAATTTTATGAGATGAATGAAGCCTGAAAGATTTACCTTGAAAGGGTCCACAAAATGCAGAGTAACAATAACTAAAGAAGACCTGTATCAAAACATACCTTAGTGAAATTTCTGAATGTCATCATTATAAAGATATTTCCAAAGAGAAACAAATAGGATACCTAGAAAGGAACAAAATAGAGTTGACCCCTGCAACATTAAATCTAGAAAACAGTGAAGCAGGGTCTTCAAAATTTCAAAGGAAATAACTTGAAACCTATAATTTGATATGTAGACAAATAATAAGAATATGAATTTTGCACACAGTTATTGTTATATGTTATAACTTTGGCATGGTGAAGTGCCTCCCAACAGGACAGAAGTCCTCCAAATCATAAAACTTCCCATATGGCAAGAAACACCAATAATAAACTGACAAAAATATGACAAAATATTTATAATGCATATAAAAGAAAATGATTAATATCTATAATATCTCAAGAACATCTACAAATCAAGAAACAGTCAATAATCCAATGGAAAAACAATCAGGCATTTCATAGAACAACTAGTACAAATGACCAATGAATACATTAAAAGTTAATGCTTAACTTAATTAGTAATCAGGAAAATACAAATTAAATCAATAATGAGTATTATTCCTCATTCATTGGATTTAAAAATTTAAAAGATTGTGAACATAAAAATGGGTGTGGATGAATGTGTGGGGGAAAGAAGTCTTAATATATTTTTTGTGGGGAGCAGAGATGATACTTAATAAATTAATAATTGGTATGGCACTGGCTCTGACCAAAAATGGACACTAGTCAATGTACTCCACAAGTATACACCAGTGCAATATCAGCCCTCTGTGGCAGAGTAAATTAGTAAAACTCTTTGGAGAGCTTTTTGGGACACATCGACACAAAATTTCACTTAGAAATGAATCTATCCTATAGAAATACTCACATGTAATACACACACACAGAAGAATGTTCCTTGCAGAATCAAAAAAAAATTATTTTTGTTCAGTGATTGTTCTTTTTTTTGTTAACATCTTTATTGGAGTATAATTGCTTTACAATGGTGTGTTAGTTTCTGCTTTACAACAAAGTGAATCAGCTATACATATACATATATCCCCAAATCTCCTCCCTCTTGTGTCTCCCTCCCATCCTCCCTATCCCACCCCTCTAGGTGGTCACAAAGCACTGAGCTGATCTCCCTGTGCTATGCAGCTGCTTCCCACTAGCTATCTATTTTACATTTGGTAGTATATATAAGTCCATGCCACTCTCTCACTTCGTCCCAGCTTACCCTTCCCCCTCCCCATGTCCTCAAGTCCATTCTCTACATCTGCATCTTTATTCCTGTCCTGCCCCTAGGTTCTTCAGAGCCATTTTTTTTTAGATTCCATATATATGTGTTGGCATACGGTATTTGTTTTTCTCTTTCTGACTTACTTCACTCTGTATGACAGACTCTAGGTCCATCCACCTCACTACAAATAACTCAATTTTGTTTCTTTTTATGGCTGAGTAATATTCCATTGTATATATGTGCCACATCTTCTTTATCTATTCATCTGTTGATGGACACTTAGGTTGCTTCCATGTCCTGGCTATTGTAAATAGAGCCCTTGCAGAATTTTTAAATAACAAAACATTATGGGGGAAATTTATGTCAATAGGGAATGGTTAAGTGAATAATGATCCATGTCCACTATGGAGTACTATGCAGCTCTTAGAAGAATAATGTAGATCACAATTTAGTGAAAAGATGTTCAAGTTATAATGTTATGGAGAAAATATTAAATTGTAAAACAATTTGTTTAGTATGATGATTTAAAAGTGAGAGGAAAATGTATACATACACATAGCTATGTAAAGTAGGAAAAAAAGCAAACTGTAACTGTGCTTAAATATTTATTATTTCATTCATTTGTTAAAGTATTCAACAGATGTTGATGGAGCAGCTATTTAAATGCCAGACACTTTTCTAGGTACTTGGGATACATTAACAAAACAAAACAGAAAAAAATCCTGACCATAGAGCTTATTTTCTAGCGGTGAAAAAGTGAGTTTGGGAGGCTGGTGATTCATTTCTACTTTTTCCCTATATCCCTCCCTTTATGCTTGATTTTTATTTTTAAATAAGCTTATATTCATGTATTACTATTGAATTAAAAATTAAAACATTTAGATAGATGAAGATAAGTATCAGGTTAATCTTTTGAGGTGAGAAGAGAGCAGACAAAAATACTCTTAGTCAGTTATAAATGTCCCCAAAATTTAGAGACAACTTGTATCTTTGGGGGGAAAAAATGACAGTGATGATCATCAGTCCAACAGTGTGGTAGTAATAACTTATCACTCTCTGTGAGGCTTTTTTTTTCCAGCCAGAAATAAAATATTTTGAATAATAATAAATTGTTTAAATTATAAAAAGCTACATGTAGACAAATGGGAAATAAAGAGTACCAGGATTGTGCAAATTTGTACCTGGAGACTTTATAAGAAATTATTTGGCATTCCAGAGTAATTTTAATTTATTGTTAAATCCTAGAAGCAAAAATTTTTAAACTGAAAAGAAGTATTTTTACATGTATAAGATAAATTTTTAAAATATATAGTTAGTACTAGTTTCAAGACAATTAGAAAAAGATTAATCTTCCAATACATCAAAATAGGCTCCTCTGAAAGGGAAAATGAATATAGCAAAAAGTTTTTTGAAAGATCAGGACCATTAATAAAGGAATGAAAAATAAAGAGATAATAAAATAATCACTTTTATTATCATATGGTAAAGAGTATAATAATGATACCATACAATGTTGATAAAGTTTGGAGGTATCAGGTAGTTTAACATGCTGTTGGTAGAATTATAAATTGCTACAAATTTTATGGAGTGACACTGAGTAATGTAAATAAAAGTGTTAAAATTATAATACATTCTAATCCAGAAATTTCAATCCTACTGTTACCGAGTCCAAACTCGCTCTGCTAGCTGCACGACAGGCCAATGAATCGGAGAGGAGATGTTAAGGCAGGGAATACGACTTTATTTGGAAAGTCAGCAGACCGAGAAGATGGAGACTAGAGTCTCCGAAAAACCATCTTATCAGGGTTTGGATGCCAGTTTCTTTTATAGCACAGAGAGGGGGAGGAGATGAGGAAGTAAAGTAAAAAGGCCATAAGTTTTGCAAATATCCCCTGGAATGGTCAGCTTCAGTGAGGGGATGTGTTAATTTCTTCTTTTCTACAGCCATTCACAGGTGGACAGGGTCAGATTGTCTCCCTGTGAGCTAAACAGAGGCACTTTAACATTCAGGCAGAGGGGCAGGGTTCCCTGAGGCTGGCCATTATGTATGATTAGAATAACAAAAGCAACAAAAAGCAAAGATTAAAGTCAAAGAAACAGATTGAACATGGAGTTCCGATTTTGTTCTTTCTTGTTACACTACAAACTTATCAGAAGGAAATGATTTATCTAGGGTACAAATTTTGCATATAAGCTTTTCATTGCAATGTTAGTTTTAAAGGTAAAGACTGAAAACAAATTGAATAACAAAAGATAAGCAAAATGAATCATTATGTATCCATGTGCTGTTATAAAGAGAAGCTTTAAAAATGCAGATATAGATATTTATTGACACAAATGATCACATATATTAGTAGGTGAAAAAGAAGGTATGTGAAAAAAGAAGGTAACAAAATAACATATATATAATAATATTTCATGATTGTGGGTAAAATTATTATGTGTTCACATAGGACAAATAATTGAAAAATATTTGCCAATGATAACAAATGTGTAGTGTGCTTTCTTCCACTTCTCCTTTTACATTTATGGCAAACATAACTAATTAAGCAGTTCGTACAAGCCTAGGTACAGTCTCAGAAACCTTGTCAATGCTATTTTCAATGTAGTTATTATAAATCAACCAAAATTGGCACTTGAGAGGAAATATTTTTGACATCTCATATACATCAAAATATTAATAATAGAAGGTAATGCTTTGGTGATTTAAAATTTTTTCCACTTTATTTATTTTTTTTCGGTACACGGGCCTCTCATTGCTGTGGCCTCTCCCGTTGCAGAGCACAGGCTCCGGACGCGCAGGCTCAGCGGCCATGGCTCACGGGCCCAGCCGCTCCGCGGCATGTGGGATCTTCCCAGACCGGGGCACGAACCCGTGTTCCCTGCATCGGCAGGCGGACTCTCAACCACTGCGCCACCAGGGAAGCCCTCCACTTTATTTTTTAATAGTATTTCATGAATACGTCTGTATTTCTTTCAATAAAATTTAAGTTAAGGATTGTTCTCTCAAAAAGTAAATCAAGTAGAATGATGTCAGTGGGAATGGCAGATAAAGGACCTCTGAAAATCCTCTCCACCAAGATAAAATAAGAACACTGACAAAAATTGTCAGAAACAACTTTTTCAGGATGGTGGATATAAATCACATGTGGACCATTCTGTAGTGTGTTTATTCAAGAAAAATGGCTGAATCTTGGTAAGAACAGTAAGCCTTGTGGTATACTAACATGCCCTGTTCTTAAGTCCCTCTCCCAATTTCCATCCTTAGCCTTGAAATCCCAAAGCCCACAATCGTGAAAACCAACAGCTTAGCAGCCATTGAAACAGTTAGAATGGGGCTGGAACTTTTTCAAACCACCCCCCTTTCAGCAAATTGCTATTGTTTGACTTGTCTGTCAGTTCCATAGATAACCCCAGTTTTAAGACTTATCTTTACTTGACCTGACCCAGAGCTAACCCACTGTGAAAAGTCTTTTCCTCAGGGATAATTGCTGAAACAAATTACAGGGAAGTAATTAACTCTGCAGCTGCCTGAGGTTGTGGATAACAGTTGAGGCAAACAACTGACTAACCATGAAGTTTAAAAAGAAAAGCTTGGGAATGAGGTCCACAAGGGCTTTGAAAAGCTCTGACACAATCCTGGAAATTTAGAAGGCTCTGTGCATGCCCAAGGCCGTGTGCAGCTGTGCACTTGCTCAGGAAAGACCTGAGAAGGCACTAAGCTTTCAACTCTGGCTGATCTTGAGGTTCTGCCTAAGCAGGAAATGAAAACTAAAGCTGCCTGGCTGAGTCTTGATATTGTTCCCTAACATGCACGCAGAGCCCCTGGCAAAGACTGGGAGACTTACTGGTCCAAATGCTTAATGAAATCTTTGTCCATTCATTAGCTGACCACTAAGCTAACCAAGCAGAGAGTTTAGTGGCTGCACATGAAAAGGAATACAGACTTTTCAGAACTAGCTCAGAAATATCAGTAAATAAGTAACATACCACCACCAAGAAACCCTGCCCTGTAGAGGGGTCCATAAAGCAAACCACAATCAATTTCAATTTTTGATATAATACAATGTTCTCCAATCATAATGGAGTGAAATTAGAAATCAATAACAGGAAGAAATTTGGGAAGTTCACAAATACAAGAAAATTAAACAACACACTACGAAGTAAACAGTGGATCAAAGAAGAAATCACAAGTGAAATTAGAAATTACTTTGAGGTGAATGAAAAATTAAGTGCAGTATACCAAAACTTAAGGGGTTTAGCTAAAGCAGTGCTTAGAGGGAAATTTACCTCAAATCATTAACCTAAGCTTTCACCTTTAGAAACTAGAAAAAGAAGAACAAACTAAATCCAAAATAAGCAAAAAGAAGAGTATGAATGGAAATAAAAGAGAAAAAAAAGAGAGAAAATCAAAGAAACCAAAACTTGATAGAAAGGTCAACAATATTGACAGAACTTTAGATAGACTGACCAAGAAAAATAAAAGTACTCAAATGACTTAAACCAGGAATCAAAGAGGGGAAATTCCTACTGACTTTTCAGAAATAAAAAAGATTATAAGGGAATACTAAACAATTGTATGCCAACAAATTAGATAACTTTGATGAAATGGACATTTTCTTAAATACAAACTATTGAAAGTAACTCAAGAAAAAATAGAAAATATATATGTGTATATCAAGTAAAGTAATTGAATTAGTAATCAAAACTTCCCACAAAGAAAAACTCAGGACCAGACGGATTCACTGGTGATTCCTACCAAATATTTAAGGAAGAATTAACAGCAATCCTTCACAAACTCGTTTAAAAGGAGAAAGATAGGAAATATGTGGCAATTCATTCCATAAGACCAGTATTACCCAGATAGCAAAATCACATGAAAAGAAAATTATAGACCAATATCCCTTATGAATATAGACACAAAAATCCTCAGTAATGTGCTAGCAAACTGAATCCAGAAACATATAAGGATTATATGTATTATATATACTATATAATTATATATTACATATAGTTATGTATTATGTGATTATATATATTATATGAGGCTTATATACCTGACCAGTGAGGATTTATCTAAGCCATGGTCGGTTGGTTGGATTGTTGGTTTAATATCCCAAATTAATAGAATATATCATATCAGCCGAATAAAAAATAAAAACCCCACAAGCATCCCAATAGACAGAAAAATCACTTGACAAAATCTTCCATCTTTTCATGATAAAAACTAGCAATACAAGGGAACTCCCTGAACCTGCTAAAGAGCATTTACAAAATTCCCACAGCTAACATCATACTTAATGATGAAAGTCTGAGAGTGTCCCCTCCCATCAATATCAGGAACAAGACAAGGATGTCCACTCTCACCACCTCTATTTTAGTGGTGGATTAGCAAGGAAAATTGGGCAAGAAAAAGAAACAAAAGGCACCCAGATTGTAAAGAAATGAGTAAAACTATTTCCACTTACAGGAATGCGGTCTTATAAAATCTTGAAGAATCCACTAAGTCCCTAATTATATTTTTCTATGGTAACAGTTAACAATCTGAAAATGAAATTAAGAAAATTCCACTTACCACATTAAAAACCTAAAGATAGAACTACCATATGACCCAGCAATCCCACTACTGGGCATATACTCTGAGAAAACCATAATTCAAAAAGACACATGTACCCCAATGTTCATTGCAGCACTATTTACAGTAGCCAGGACATGGAAACAATGTAAATGTCCATCGACAGAGGAATGGATAAAGATGTGGTACCTATATACAATGGATATTACTCAGCCATAAAAAGGAATGAAATTGGGTCATTTATAGAGGTGTGGATGGACCTAGAATCTGTCATACAGAGTGAAATAAGTCAGAAAGAGAAAAACAAATATTGTATATTAACGCATATATGTGGAACGTAGAAAAATGGTACAGATGAACCTATTTGTAGGGCAAGAATAGAGATACAGAAGTAGAGAATGGACATGTGGACACAGGGGAGGAAGGGGAGGGTGGGACAAATTGGGAGATTAGGATTGACATATATACACTACCATGTGTAAAATAGATAACTAGTGGGAACCTGCTGTATAGCACAGGGAGCTCAACTCGGTGCTCTGTGATGACCTAGATGGGTGGGATGGGGGGTAGGAGCGGGAGGGAGGTCCAAGAGGGAGGGGATATATGTATACATATAGCTGATTAACTTCACTGTACAGCAGAAACCAACAAAACATTGTAAAGCAGGTATACACCAATAAAAAATATAATAGCATTAAAAAGAATAAAATACTTAGGAATAAATTAACCAAGGAGGTGCTAGACTTGTACATTCACAAATACAAAGCATCACTGAAAGAAATTAAAGAGGACCTAAATAAATGGAAAGGTATCCCATCCTCATGGATTGGAAGATTTAATATTGTTGAAATGGTAATACTACTCAAATTGATTTAATAATTCAATACAACCTTCTCAAAATTACACTTCTTATTTTTGCAGAAATCTACAAACTCACCCTAAAATTCATATGGAAATGCTAGGGACCCAGAATAGCCAAAATAATGTTGAAAAGTAGAAAAATGTGGGAGGGCTCACAGTTCCTCATTTTGAAATTTAATACACAGTTATCATAATCAAGACAGTGTGGTACTAGTGTAAGAATATACACAGAGAACATTGGAATAGAATTGAGAGTACAAAAATAAGCTCTCATATTCATACTGATTTTTGCCAAGGGTGCCAAGACAATTTAATGGGCAAAGGATAGTTGTCTCAACAAATGATGCTGAAACAACTGTATATCCACATGAAAGTAGTGAAATTGGACCCCTACTTCATACCGTATACAAACATTGACTCAAAATGGATCAAACACTTAAATGTAAAGGCCAAAACTATAAAGCTGTTAGAAGAAACTTTAGACATAAAACTTCACAGCCTTACATATGGCAATGGATTCTCAGATATGACATCATAAACATAAGCAACAAAAGAAAAATTAATAAATTGGACTCCATAAAAATTTTAAAAAGAACATGTTTGTGATTCAAAGTACAATATCAAGAAAGTGAAAAGACAGCCCACAGAGTGTGAGAAAATATTTCCAAATTATATATGTGATAAGGAGCTTGTATACAGAATGTATAAAGAACATTTAAAACTGAACAAAAAGACAAACAACCCAATTAAAAAATGGGCAAAGGACATAGATCAATATTTCTCTAAAGATGATATACTAATGGTCCCTAAGCACATGAAAAGATGCTCAGTATCATTCATTATTAGGGAAATACAAATTAAAAACAAAAAGAGACACCAATTCACACCCACTAAGATGGCTGTAATGAAAAAGACAGTAACAGGTGTTGACAAAGATGTGAAGAAACTGGAATGCTCATACATTGCTGAATTGCTCATGAATTCATGAATATTCACAGGTGTAAAATGGTGTAGCTGCTGTAGAAAATAATTTGATACCTCTCAAAAATTTAAATGTATAGTTAACATATGACCCAGAAATTTCATTCCTCAGTATATACCCAAAAGAACTGAAAACATATAGTCACACAAAAACTTGTATGTGAATGCTGATAGAAGCATTATGCATAATCACTCAAAATTGGAAACAACCCATGAAAGAATGAATAAAACAAAATTTGGTAAAACCATATTGTGGAATATTACTCAGCAATAAAAAAGCATACAGTACTAATACATTTCTACAACATTGGTGAACCTTGTAAATATGTTAAGTGAAAGAAGTTGGAAACAAAAGGCCTCATATTGTATAATTCCATTTGTATGAAATGTCCAGAATAGGAAAATCCATAGAGATAGAAGGTGGATTAATGATTACCAGCGTTGGGGTGAGGGGGTAATTGGAAGAGACTGCCAGTGTGCCTGGAATTTCTTATGAGGGCAATGAAAATGGAATTAGATAGTGTTATCATTGCACGGTTATGTGAATATGCTAAAAACAACTGAATTTTCCACTTAAAGTGTGAATTTTATTGTGTGTGTATTATATATCAATAAAAACTTATTGTCTGAGAAAAATATATACTGTATTGCTGTCATTAGTTAATAGACTAGTGCAATTATGATGAATATGTGTTGGTAAGGGAATAGTGAAAGATAAGGTCAGATTATTTTGCTGCAATGATTCAGAAGGTAAAATACTGAAGTCATTAATGTCAGAAACAATATAAGAATGCCTCCTATCTCTGCTGCTGCTGCTATTATTATCATTTATTTTTATTATTGTTATTATTATTACCATGTTATGGAAGCTCTAAGTAAGAATAATATATCATGAAACAGAAATGACAACCAAAGCTATTGAAAATAAGCAGAGAGTATTTTCATTATTTGTAGATTATATCATTGTTCTCTGGAAAAAATCCCATGAAGTTCAACTTAAAAATTGTTAGAATAAGAATGAATAAGGATAAGGTGGACATACATACATATAAAATAAACAGCTTGCATTTAAATTCCAAAACCTCACTAGAAAATATGACCAAGAAAGTTCATTTTCCAGAATTAGAAAAAAAACCCCTAAAAACATAGAAGTAAACTTACCCCACGAGGCTTGGGATTTATGTGAAAAAAAAAAGTTGTGAAAGAAGACAGATAAATGCAGAAGCAGACTATAATTCTGGACAGCAACACCAAACAGTTTTAAATTGTTAAATTATTTTCAAAATAATTTATGAGTCCAATGTAATTTTTATTCCAGCCTCCTGAAGAATTTATATTGGAATAGTATGAAAAGTTTCTAAGGATCATCTGGACGAACAAACAGTGAGACTAGCCAAGGAAATTTTGAAAAGGAAGAGTAATTAGAGAGGCCTTGTCACATCACATATTCTAACTTCATCCCCCTCCCACTCCTGCCTCACTTCAAACCACAATAGCCAAGAAGATATGGAACTGGTACAAGAATCAATATCTTCATCAATGGAAAGAAATAGTCCAACAGAAAAACAACCCCTACCATTATCACTACCACTACCAACAGCAACAAAACCTGTGACATTATAAAGAATTTAGAATATGACCAATATGACCTTACCAATTAGTAGGGGGAATAGAAGGATTATTCAGTTAGTGGTGCTGGTACAATTGTTTAAATATTTGAAAAATAAATTTATATCCCGATTATATTCCTTATATCAGATTAATTAAATTCTTGAATAAGAAGAACAAAAATTTTTTTAAAACCAGGGAAAAAAGTGAGTATTTATTTAACTATAGCTGAGAGGGAATTTTCTGAGCACAAATTAATGGAAGAAACCACAAAGAAAATGACTGATAAATAAGACTACTTAAAAATTAAAAACCTTGTGTGTATAAAAAGTACCCCATAGATGGCTTCTGCCATGGGTTTAGAGTGGAAGATTGATAGGGCTTGACTTATGTTTTGAAAAAAATCATTGTGACTGTTTTGTGGAGAATGGATTCTAGAAAGGCAAGAATTGGAAGCAGGTAGACTATTTAGCAGGGTATGCCAGTAATTTAGGAGAGAGATGATTCTGGCTTGGACTAGGGGAATAACGGAGGTGGTTAAAAGAGGTCAGATTTGGGGTACATGTTGAAGATAGAGAATTATTTCTAGAGCCTTGGCTGTGCAGACAATTAAAGAAATAGGATAGTCAGAGGGATATTCAGGGTCAACAGAGGGTTTTAAAGATGTGGTAAAGATTTGAATATACTCATAACCTGGAGGGAAAGAGCCAAGAAAGAGGAAGATGTTGAAGATCAGGAAAGAGTAAGTACTTTTGATAGAGGAAAATATGGGAGGAAAAGACAACTGGATGGAATACAAAGCACATCTAAATGAATTAGCTTTGACAAGAAGGAAGCATACGTCACTTGATGAAATGGTGAAGAAAAGAAAAGGATGGGTGTAGGATATTGCTATCTTTTTAGATGGTAGACTGAGAAAGTGAAGAAATCCATGCCTAAATACCTCCTTTTTCTTTGTAGTGGGGTAAGGGTGTGTTAGGGCCAAAGCCAGTTTCATTGCAGAGTGACCTACGCAGTCACACAGGGCCCCTCACTCAGAAGGGGGCTCTGCACTTGGGGTTTAATACTCTGTGATTGCTGTCTTGAAATTCTTGATCATTTTACCTTTAAATTTGTTTCCTAAGTAAAGTCCCATTGGAAAGTGGAGCATGTGCTCCGGTCTTGGAGCATTGGATCAGGAGTGACTCAGCCCACGCGTGGTTTTGCCTTCCGTTGCCTCCCCAGGTCTGATTGTTTGCTGCCCACTCCCCTGCCTCTGCCCAGTTACTGCTGCCACCCTCTGTCATTGACAGAGGCATGGTTATGAGCACGTTGAGGGGCGGGGCCAAGTGTGCACATCCCATTCCTTAAGTGGTGGGCCAGGGGACTGGGTAACTATGAGTGTCTACATTTGTCCCAGGAGTATCCCTGCACCTAAGGAGTGCAGCATTCTATAGTAATTAAAAGAACATCTTGAGAAGGTTGAGATGGAAACTGCAGAAGGAAGAAAAATGATTTTATCTTCCTTTTTGAGCGAGTGGCCCTGCATTTTCATCTTGCACTGGGCCCTGCAAATAATGGAGCCGGCGCCGATTACGGGCCCTCAGTGGAATGGGAGATGGAGTATGTAACAGGATCTGCAAGCAATGTTCATGAATTTGGATTGGCTCTAATTTACACTGTTTATGTGTCATCTCTAGAAGCATTCAGCATCAATTTATTCGTTATTGGTGATTTCACAATGAGTACGATGGATAACACAATACTGAAATCAAGAAAGCAGCCTTTATGTGATTAATAAGGCTTTTTAATGGAAGAGCCACTAAGCAATGATTCTTTGAAAGTGTTGACCCTAGCACCAAAAGTGAGAGTCCTTAAGCTTCTGTTGTATTCACATAGTCAACATTTTACATTTACTTTTTCAAGGCTATGTGTTTTAGATTACTTCACCATCTCTGTGTGACTGTCTCCAATTGTAGGGTAATGGAGGATATAGAATCTGTTCTGACTTTTGTGATATTTGTTTGGACACTTCAGTGATTTTGCATTAGGCACAGGTGAAAATAAAAAACAGCATTTCACAGCAAATTTCGGTCCCTTTCTCAAAGACCCAGGAAAGAAGTCCAACCCTTGTAAGATCAGAGGGATTTGCTCTGGTCCAGAAAGTCAATGACTCATTTGAAACATACATTTTTCTTTTAATCTTAAACTGGAAAGCTCCACTAAGATCATAAAGTTTCCTTGCTTGACTGAAGCAGCAGCATTTTGAGAGGAGGTAACTATAAACGTTAATTTGAGACTTGCAAGCTAACATTAGACTTTGCTTTTTGTTTGAGGCCATGTAGTGGTTTCACTTTGCCTAGAGTCCCTTTAGATTGAGGAAGATAGGGGTATAAAAATGCAATTTCTCAGTGATGTTACTCTGAACTATTATGCAAGTAGCTGTGTGGCCAACAATGTGTTCGGTGACCTGCCTGATTCCCTGTGCACACGTGCCTTCTTTCTTGCTTTTCTATAAAGGCATTAGTTTCCATGACTCGAGACGAAAAACATTATCAAATGGGAAGTGTTTAGTGCCTCTGAGAAGCTATTTTTTGGTCTCACTTGAGTTGTTAGAAAATAGGCCTGCATCTCAAAAATTTGACCTTTTCCAAGGAGAACAGTAGTTGAAGCTACGAATAGATTGAGTACTCACTGCTTGAAGCTACTCTCTCCATTGATATGCAATTCATAAATCAAGGCAATATAGTACTTTTGTGCTACATTTGGGGTCTTTGATCTCAGCCCCCTACCAACTGTAGATACATCCATATCTCCTGCTTTAGGACACATACATAGAGCTGTTACACAAGACATGAGGAATTCAATATTAAGGCAAATTTGATTGTAGTTCTTTTCCAACTTTTTATCCTAGTTCAAGTAACTGGGTCTCTATCTGGTCCCTGAGACTTTTCCGTACTGATAAGCTACCAAATCTTGAGGGATGGAAAACCTCCTTTGTTCTTGTCCGTTATGACCCCAAGCTATATTCCTGTGACTGAAGCCCTATTACCAGCTACCAGACTTTCCTTGGTGCTATCTGCCAGCTTAGATCTTTGAATACCTTAACAGTTTGTGGTTACGCTCTGTACACTTGGGAAATTCTTTTATCCATTAATATCACTATGTCAGGGAATTCCCTGGTGATCCAGTGGTTAAGACTCCACGCTCCCAATGCAGGGGGCACGGGTTCGATCCCTGGTCAGGGAACTAAGATCCCTCATGTCTCATGGCACTTCCAAAAAAAGAAAAAAAAATCATTATGTCAATAGCTCGTCCATGCCATATGATTGTTACTGTATTTCCTTGGAGACCATGTTTCTTCTGTGTGGCAGGGTCTATTCCCATTACTTGACGTTTTCAGTTTCCCACAGTCTGCAGCACCCCAGTGTGCCCTGTATTTGTTAATCCTTTGGTTCCTAGTTATATCACAGAAAAAGACAGAATACACAGGAGTGTCATCAAAAGACTGTAGCTTCTGGGAATTCCCTGGTGGTCCAGTGGTTAGGACTTGGTTCTTTCACTGCTGTGGCCTGGGTGGGTTCGATCCCTGGTTGGGGAACTAAGATCCTGCAAGCAGTATGGCAGGGCCAAAAAGAAAAAAAAAAAGAAAAAGAAAAAAAAGACTGTAGATTCAGATGCTTTGAACTTGTAGGACATTGGAAGACTGTATTTTTTTTTTTTTTTTTGCAGTGAAGATGTTTATAAGGGAAATAAAGGTGAAATCAGTATTTTGAGAAAGGTGGAGAGAATGAATTTTGCAAGTTTAGAGGTGGTAGAGTGAAGTAATTAGAAGTATTTTGGTTGGTTGGAAATCAACAGAAAACATTCAGAAAAATATTATGCAAAAAAGGGAGAATTTGTTATAAAGAGGTTTCTCATGGAACTCATGGGTGTAAATGCAATTCATCTTGAGGAAGGGACTCTCTTGTCATCTCTGTCATTTTTATTTGTTTTTATTTGTATATCTGCTTCATTCTCTGAAGATAAGTCTTGTCAGATTTTAAAGTAATGGAACAGAAAATATGATCTTTTAAAAAGCAAATATACATCTGATCATGTAACTCCCTGCTTTAAAACCTCTGATGGATTTCCACTGCACTTGGAATAAAACCTAAAGTCCTTAACATGCTCTACAAAGCCCAATGTTATCTGGTCCCTACCTCCTTCTCTAATCTCATTTCCTGTGACTTCTCTTTTATTCCTCTGACTTTGTAGATAATTTAGATTACTGCTTGGGGGTCTTTATATTTTCTGTTTCCCTTACTCTTTATTACATCGCCCTGTCCTACTTTTTCTAGTCCATGTTATTCCTGAAATTATGCTGTTCATGAATTTATCTGTTTATCATCCAATACCATCTCAGTTGTGAGCTGCATGAGAGCTAAGACATTGCCTGTTCCTTTCACTCTTGTCGCTCCAGTACTTAGTATTATGCATGACACACATTAGGGACTCAAACACTTGCTAAACCAATTAAAAGAGCAAGATGATTGAACATTGAGAGTCAGACATCAGCAGAATGACCTGGCATTAGAGAGAAAAAAAGGCATAAACAATACTAACGTTATTTAAATATATACAATGTATAACAATAAGCAATAAATAGTCATAATAACTCATTTTTTTTGAATTCTTACTCTCTGTTTGGCACCGTTCAAAGAACTTTATCTGTGTTAACTCATTATTCTTCTCAACAGCCCTATGAGGTAGGTGTCGTTATGATCCCCATTTTAAATTTGTGGAAGCTAAAGCATGAAAATGTTAAGCCAGGATTCGGGATATAGACCTAGATAGTCTGAGTATACACAAAGTACACTTAAACACGAATGGTTATTGCCTTCCTTGGCTGCACAGTGACACAGCAAAACAAACTTGATTCCGGAGCAAATTCTCCTTCCAACATTCTCTAGCCAGTTATATCTAAGGCCTGAATATAAGTCCTAACTTAAAGGTTGGAATAAGTAAGAAGACCCAAGGGCAAATCAAAGTTTGTGAGAGGTGGGAGCCAAGTTGTTCTCAACACAAATAAAAAAAGTTCAAAAATTGAATTGACCAACTTTACGAATAGTGAAAATAAAATCACTGGAAATAAAATGTGAAGGTAGATTTCATTTTACTGTCTCTAATTAGTGGTCTTTCAGAATGAAGTACACAGCGCTGTTTAGAAAACACTGTGTGTGTGTGTGTGTGTGTGTGTGTGTGTGTGTGTGTGTCTAGGGGTGGTGGTCTCACATTCAAGTACTTCATAGTTTGTCTCAAAAAAGGGCAATATTAAATTTTTGTGCATTTATAAGCATTCATCCAACCAGTGGAAGATATTTTTTTTCAAGTAGAGCAAAATCAGTGTCATAAAAGAACTACTGAAGTATAAATGTTGAGGTTACTCTGACATCCAACAAACCTCAGACCGGAAAAAACAGAAAAAGTGTTTACCTTAAGGGCAGGTGAAGGGGATACAGAACCATCCATTAAGAGGGCATTAAAATGGAAATCTTGATTCTTACTGTGAAATGTTGAATACATTTTTTTTTAACAGTGTGTGCTGTTTGCCACAAGATGGCAGCTAAGCAATTGTCATTTGAATATGGCAAAGGTAGGTAGGCAGTGTTGTGCAGAAATCCTTTTTATCTCTAACGAAATACAAGTTGAGTTTCAAATTTTGCTTCTAACAATATACACATTTGTAAAAGCCATGGTACCTAGGACCTTGCCATCAAATATATAGAGAGCCAACATTTGGGGGGTGGTTATAGACTTTTAAAGTTATTGGGAGGATGGTATTGATTATTAGCCAAAAAAAAAAGTCCTGGATAAGGCTTATTAAAGTACAATCAAACATAGAAAGCACAAGCTATATAAAAAGATGTGCCATGATCTTGGAGAAGAATGAAAATGTATAGGTTGGATGAGGCAACCAAGCTTCATTCCAGCTAATTAATCATTCCAGCAATGATGCTTATCTTGGTTGTTGAATCAATGGTTCAGTAAACTGCATCAATTATTAAGAGACCCAAACCATGAGAGGAAAACCATTTTAGAAAGGTGCATCAGGCACAAAACATTGTTCTTTAAGCTCAGCCTTCTCCATGAAGTCCTTTCTCATTTCCTCTGAATTTGTATCACACCTGCTGCCCAAACCACTCCCTTTAGGGAGTGCCTGGATCTATGGTGTAGTCTGTGTCTTTTGAATTTTTTTTTTTTTAGATTATAAAGTCCTTATGGCTAAGAAGTCTATTCTACTTTTCCATGCTAAGCATGTGGCTCACCTGGCAGAGTGCTCAGTTACAGAATGGTCATAGTAGCATGGGTAGTACAGTACAGAAGTTAAAAGTGTGGAGCCTGGGGGCTTCCCTGGTGGCGCAGTGGTTGAGAGTCCGCCTGCCGATGCAGGGGACACGGGTTCGTGCCCCGGTCCGGGAAGATCCCACATGCCGCGGAGCGGCTGGGCCCGTGAGCCATGGCCGCTGAGCCTGCGCGTCCGGAGCCTGTGCTCCGCAACGGGAGAGGCCGCCAACAGTGAGAGGCCCGCGTACCGCAAAAAAAAAAAAAAAAAAGTGTGGAGCCTGGAGCCATACTGCCAGAATTTATATCCCATCTCTGTGTAACCTTACTTAAGTTATTTAACGTCTCTAACCCCTTAATTTTTCTCAAATGTAAAATGATTAGCAGTTAATATAAGTAAAACATTTTAAATGGTGCCCAGTGTGAAGTAAGTTCTTTATTAGTCTTTGCTATCAATGATTCATGTCTTGGAGAGGCCCCTAATATGAAAGGCCCGGGTTGCCTCTTGAGTTGCCTCCTGGTAGAGTGATTAAACCTGGTACTGGGAAACCAACTGCTCTCTACTGGTAAGCCCTCTGGTCACAATGACGCCAAGTAATGTTTCCTTAAGAGAAAGAGTTTCGTCATAAGTACCTGGAAATCCCATAACCCGTTCTATAAGGAGTAGTTTGTCCTGTCATACTTCCATGAAGCAAGTTTGCTCCATATTGGAATTTACAAAGTTCTGTTAATATGGAGAGCTCTGCTCTCTAATGGTGAGGTCTTTTGTTTCGTAATGTGGACAGCTTTGTGGAAGTGTTGGTCCAGTGTTGTCTGTTGGACTGTGTCTTATCCCAGCCATATGATGGGATGGGTGGGGGGATCGGTGGTAATGGAAGGTATTCAATATTTGTTGACTCTTACTTTTAAGCCTTGTGGTAGGACCTTTCACATACAGTACCACATGTAATTGTCACAATTACTAGTCACATTTTACAGCCAAGGAATCTGAGATTCAGAGAGGTGTGTAACTTTCTCAAGATCGTATGACTAATGTTTTACCATGCAATACCATACAATCGTGGATATTGTATGATAGTGGAACCAGGATTTTAATCAAGACCTTTAGCTAAGGCACATGTAATTCTTCTTAAACTCCTTATATATTACCATGGGAAAGGTCAGGTCTCTCATCCTGTTCTAGTCAGTGATGCCAGCTCCTTTATTGCTTAAAAACAGTGTACCAGTTCAGGCAATGACTCTTTGATGCTAATCTTATCGGTTTGCTCTGCAGTGAATTCATACCCATGCCCCATGATATATATATATATATATATATATATATATATAGAGAGAGAGAGAGAGAGAGAGAGAGAGAGAGAGAGAGAGAAAGAGAGAATGTACCACATCTTCTTTATCCATTCATCTAGTGATGGACATTTAGATTGCTTCCATATATATCATGGCTATTATAAATAATGCTGCAATGAACGTAGGGGTGCGTATATCTTTTCAAATTACTGTTTTTATATTTTTGGGAAATATCCAGAAGTGAAACTGCTGGATCATATGGTAGTTCTATTTTTAATTTTTTGAGAAACCTCCATACTGTTTTCCATAGCGGCTACACCAATTTACATTCCCACCAACAGTGCACAAGGGATTGCTTTTCTCCACATCCTTGTCAACACTTGTTTTTTGATGTCTTTTTGATAATAGCCATTCTGACACTTGTGAGGCAACATCTCACTGTGGTTTTGATTTGCATTTCCCTGATGATTAGTGATGTTGATCATTGTTTCACGTGTCTGTTGGCCATCAGCATATCCTCTTTGGAGAAATGTCTGCTCAGGTCTTCTGCTCATTTTTTACTTGGATTGTTTGTTTTTTGGATATTGAGTTGTGTGATTTCTTTATATAACTTGGATATTAGCCCCTTATCCCCTATATCATTAGCAAATATTTTCTCTCATTCAGTAGGTTACCTTTTGGTTTATTGATGGTTTTCTTCACTGGGCAAAATATTTCTAGTTGTTGTAGTTCCATTTGTTTATTTTTGCTTTTGTTGCCCTTGCCTCAGGTGACAAATCAAAAAAAAATTGTTAACATTAATGTCAAAGATCATACTGCCTGTGTTTTTTCCTAGGAGTTTTAGGGTTTTGGATCTTACACGTAATTCTTTAATCCATTTTGAGTTTATTTTTATAAGGTGTAAGAAAATAGTCCAGTCTGATTCTCTTGCATGTAGCTGTCCAGTTTTCCCAGCACCATTTACTAAAGAGGCTGTCTTTTCCCTATTGTATATTCTTGCCTCCTTTGTCAAAGATTAAGTGACCATGTAAGCATGGGTTTATTTAAAGATTAATTGACCATATAAGCATGGGTTTATTTCTGAACTTTCTATTTTGTTCCATTGATCTATACATCAGTTTTTGTGCCAGTACCATACTTTTTTTGATTATTATGGTTTTGTAGTATAGTCTGAAATCAAGAAGTGTGATACCTCCAGCCTTGTTTTTCTTTCTCAAGATTGCTTTGGCTATTTAGGATGTTTTGTGGTTCCATACAAATTTTAGGATTACTTGTTTTAGTTATGTGAAAAATGCCATTGGTATTTTGGTAGGAATTGCTTTGAATTATAGATTGCTTTGGGTAGGATGGACATTTTAACAATATTAATTCTTCCAATTCATGAACATGATATATCTTTCCATTATGTCATCTCCAATTCTTTCATTGATGTCTTATAGTTTTCAGACTATAGAACTCTCACCTCTTTGGTTAAATTTACTCCTAGGTATTGTATTCTTTTTGATGCAATTGTAAATGGCATTGTTCTCTTAATTCCTCATTCTGATAGATTGTTATTAGTGTATAGAAACACTACATATTTCTGCATATTAATTTTGTATCCTGAAACTTTACTGAATTCTATTAATTCTAATAATTTTTTGGTTGAGTTCATAGGGTTTCTATATATAGTATCATGTCATCTGCAGATAGTGTCAGTTTTACTTCTTTCTTTCCAATTTGGATTCCTTTTATTTCTTTTTCTTCTCTTGCTGCTGTGGCTAGGACTTCCAATACTATGTTGAATAAAAGTGATGAGAGTGGGCATCCTTGTCTTGTTCCTGATCTTAGAGGAAATGCTTTCAGCTTTCCACCATTGAGTATGATGTTGGCTGTAGGTATATCATATATGGCCTTCATTATGTTGAGGTATGTACCCACTTTGTTGAGAGTTTTTATTGCTAATGGATGTTGAATTTTGTCAAATGCTTTTCTGGATCTATTGAGATGATCATATGATTTTTATCCATTTTGTTAATGTGGTGTATCACATTGACTGATTTGTGGATATTGAACCATCCTCTCATCCTTGCGGAAAATTCTACTTGATCAAGATGTCTGATCATTTTAGTGTATTCTTGAATTTGGTTTGTCAATGTTCTGTTGAGATTTTTGCATATATCTTCAGGAATCTTGGCCTGTAATTTTCTTTTTTTGTGTATTTGTGTCTGGTTTTAGTATCAGGGTAATGCTGGCTTCATAGAATGAGTTTGGAAGCCTTCCTTCCTCTTCAGTTTTTTGGAATAGTTTGAGAAGGATAAGTATTAAGTCTTCTTTAAACATTTGGTAAAATTCAACCAAGAGGCTTTCTGGTCCTGCACTTTTGTTTGTTGGGAGTTTTTGATTACTGATTAAATTTCATATTAATAATTGGTCTTGGATTTATTGTAATATGTTCCTTCTTCTGCCGTTTTTTCTCTCACTTCCTCCCAATGTAGTTTCACTGTCACTTTTATGGAGGGAGAGGGTATCCACAGTGCTTCCCATAGTGCCTATATAGAGTAGGTTTTCAAACATTGAAAGGAAATAAATAGTTTCTAGGGGATGTCGAATTAGTTTAATGCCAATGAGGTATTGGTGTCTGTTTTCTAAAAACTGGTGGTTGAAAAACAGATAATCTCCATTAACCCCTGTGAGTTACACTTGAAATAATGAAACAATCATTATCTAGCAATTAATTGGTCAATACCAGATAAATTATTCTCCCACAGTGGCTTTGAGGAACATAAATCAAGTTGAGTTGCTTTGTTTCCATTTTCACCTCTGAAGAGCTAGGTCTCATAGAAGTGTGTTTATCCAAGCCCCTCCCCCAGACTCTCAAAAGAGGTAATACAGGGCTTCCCTGGTGGCGCAGTGGTTGAGAGTCCGCCTGCCGATGCAGGGGACACGGGTTCGTGCCCCGATCTGGGAAGATCCCACATGCCTCAGAGCGGCTGGGCCCGTGAGCCATGGCTGCTGAGCCTGCGCGTCCGGAGCCTGTGCTCCGCAACAGGAGAGGCCACAACAGTGAGAGGCCCGCGTACAGCAAAAAAAAAAAAGAAGAAGAAGTAATACATATGTAACAGTTTAACCTCAGTTATCAGCTCATATTGGTGTCTGTTTTGATTGGAAGTCTCCTGTTAATGACACCAATCTACACTCTTAACCATCTCCTCTTTCCATGCCTGCCCTTAGTATCTCAAGATGGATGCAGAATAACTGAAATGTGAAAGAAAATTTCCAAGAGAGTTTCTTTGATTGTTTTTGCCCATGACTCTCCAGCTGTGGTAAACAGTTTGTGTTAAATTAATGAAAAATATTTACATTGTTACACATATGTAAATGCTTCTAAAATAACATTTCTTTCTGAAACATGATGGCTAGTGTTAGAATTATTTCTAAAATGGAAAAGGAAAGCATTTTTAGAAATAGACTCTTTTTTAAACTTCAGAGTTATAACTACCCCCCAAGAGGAACTTAAACTAATCATTATGAAATCAATTTATACTTTCATTGATGGAAAATATCTTCAATAGACATTATCTTAAATAGACATCCTGCTGAGGACCTAGAGATAAGCTCATCTGTAGAGCTGCACTGTTTTTTTAAATTATTATTTAAATTAGCTAATTTTGTGCAGCATTTACAGTATTATTACTCTTAAGAAAATTCAAAACTCCATTTTAAACCTACTAATGTAATAGCTACTCTTCAGGGTAGAATAATAAAAGTCACCTACACAACTTGGAGGCTACAATCATAATGTGTTGTAGCTCCAACTTATATAGAAGAATGTTCCCCAGACTACCAAGTGGTGAAAACTTTACAGAAAAAGCATTTATTTCAAAGAAAATGATTTTATTTCTGATACATTTACAATTGCTTTCCACTTGTCTGTATTCTCTGGTCTGCCTTAGAGGATGGTCACCAGGATGTAAGCAATCAAACTTTCACAGTGTAAGGTCTTCAGACACAGTTTCCATTAGTTTCTATTGCCCAACCTACTCAGCTGTAGAAGAGGGATGAAATAAATACTGATTGGCTACCTACTTTGTATACAACACTATGCTAGACACTTAAGACAATACAAAGATGGATAATGTGAATATTGACCTCAAGTAGCTCACATACATATTGGGGACATGAAGTGTATATTATCATGTTAAAATATGTGATACAGACAGGATGCCCACAAACTGGTCACCATGTTCAAAGACTGTATCTTAATATACTGCATTGTGAAATGTATTACAAGTCATTTGTTACCAATCATTTTTAAGTTGCTGAAGGTTCTAAATTATTTACTTAAAGCATGAGTTTGTTAATGCTACTACCTCTATCACTTGCAATCATTTATATTTTTTGCAAGAAAAAGGAGTGTCAGTTGTGTGAGGATTTGGCCCAGTGACTCCTCAGCAAGTGTGCAGGTAGGCTTTCTTGACCCTCTGTCCAGCCCTTGCACAGATGTGAGGAGTACACATGACACTAGGAAAAGAGAAATGGGGTGCAGAGCAGGGAAACAAGGGTCCAGCTGGAATCTTGCTTATATCATTGTGAAAATATTTCTTTCTCCAGGAATTACGTTTCCATCTTTTAATTTTTCTCTCTTGGGTCTCTGTTGTAGCCATGCTTTCCAAGTAAATGACCCAAACACCTCCAATTACTTCCCAGTAGCCTCTAGACTGCTCTCAGTCATGATACAAACATAGCACAAAGAGTAAAAGATAGCACATAAATAGAAGGTGCAGAACCATACTTGAGCGCTGTATGCCTCTGCAAAGTTTGTGGTTTGTGTATCCAGTAACTACTTCCACCCCGGGCATAGTTCTGTGTGTGTGTCTGTGTATGTGTAGAGGGTGTGGAGAGGAGGGAAGATCTACATCAGAATGATCTGCTTCCTTCCCTTCTATTTACAGAAATAGTTGGGAGTATGACTTCATGGATTCCAGAAAGAACAAACATACTTTACCTTTGCAGGGGAGCGTTTTCACAGAGAACGGTAAATGATCATTCTCAAAGTACTATTTGGGTCGGTTGAGAGAATCTCTCCTTATTTCATGAGAAACTGAGGCTCAGAGGAGTTAAAGCCTTGCCCAAAGCCATATGTCTTGTAGAATATGGCTGCTCGGTATCTTTCTTTCTTGTCCAAGTCAGTAGTGGAACAAATGGTCATTCTTCTGTAACTGTTGTTTTTCTCTTCCTCCTTGTCCTTTCTGTCTTCTCCCAACTTAACAGCCAGGCCTGGGGTAACGTCTAACAACAAAGTTCCTTTGTACTCACAGGTTTTTTGCTTATGGTATCAGTGAGGCACCTTGTCCTGCAGATAAAGAGTATCTTTTTGAAACAAAGAGTTTTTCCACCTTTCTCCTTGCCTATCTTTTTTTTTTTTTTTTTTGCGGTACGGGGGCCTCTCACTGTTGTGGCCTCTCCTGTTGCGGAGCACAGGTTCCGGACGCGCAGGCTCGGCGGCCATGGCTCACGGGCCCAGCCGCTCCGCAGCACGTGGGATCTTCCCAGACCGGGGCACGAACCCGTGTCCCCTGCATTGGCAGGCGGACTCTTAACCACTGCACCACCAAGGAAGCCCTTGCCTATCCTATTATATCAAGGAACAGTAGTAGACAGTTCACTTTCTCAAGGCCACCATACATTGCTAACTTCCCGACGACTGACGTTGGGATTTTCCTCACCTCAGTCTTGTCTTACAGTGCATGTCCTATAAAAGCAGAATTGTGGCAGGTGCTCACAGCTGAGCCAGCACTTGAATACATATGGCACCTTTCCCTAAGCCTTGAGTGGCAGGCTCCCTGGGACTCCCTGGGTGGTGTTCCATTAACCATTAACCTTTATGCAATTTTCATTACTTCTCCCTGATCAGCTCACAAATGTGGTCAAGAAAGGCTTGCTTTGTTTGTAAGAGGGGAATTGTTGTTTTCTTCTCATGTTTGGAGCATCTGTGTACGTCTGATATGCTGAAGCCACCTGCCTCCCCTTCAGTTTTGTCTTGTGGAAATATGATTATTTAATATTTTACACAGATTCAAAGTCTTTATCCAAATATCATCTCTGACATCTATCTTATTCCATCCATTCTATTGTAGCACATTACATATGTATACCTAGTGGAATTTCAATTCCACTAGGACCTGGATTCCTCCAGATGGATATAGCAATTTTGAAGTGCACAGGGGAGAGTGTCTATCACTGGAAAGTATCAGGGTGGGAGTGGGGAGAAACTAAGGGGATGATGAATCAGTAGAAAGCCTAGTGGATAGAGTGCCTCTGTCAGCCTTCCATCTATGCTCTTGAGTCTACAAATTCTGTCCTTCTTAGGAAATTGATCTGCACGCTTTTGCTCCTAATTGTTAATGGACTACATAGCAAGCATGGTATAAGTATCTCCCTTTCTCTATTTGTACTAAGAAGTCCTTTCTGTCTTAAATACCTGTAGAAATCTTGGTGGCGGAGGGGCCTGTAAGATAAGGCTGTCTTTAACCCCCTTACTAAGACTCAGGCTGTTTGGTTTTAATCCTAGGATTCTGGGACTGCTTCTCTTCACGTTGGAATAGAGCAGTCCCGATGTAGCCTGAGCAAATGGCATGGACAGGTGAATATGTGCTCAGGTGATCTTCAGCCAGAATAACAACTCCGCCAAGAATTAGTCAGAGTCCTATTGCTTATGGACAAAGAAGGATCAAAATGGAATCATCCAGAAGCTCTGAATAGCCTCGCAACAGGATGACTCAATAAGAGCATATTGGGTTTTGGAGCCAACATTTTGGAAGTTGGGCATTAAAACTGAGTGAAGGTTCGGCATTTGTGAGCTGAGGCAGTCACTTACTGCAGTGCATTGTGCTGATTGCAGGGAAAAGTTGATGGTGACAGCATGCTACCTTTCCCTTCTAATTGGCAGACAAAAGCATCAAAGAATAAATAAATATCACTGAGCCAGCTTGGAACTTACTGAACAGGAATTGCCCAAAAGAATGGAGGAGAAAACAGGCAAGGTTTCACCCAATTCATTCTCTGCTATGTTACTGTAAGTCCAAGTGGGCAGTATTAGTGTAGCGGGTATGGAAATGGATTGTTCATGTTGACATGTGGTACTGTGAGATACCATGAGAATTCTCCAACTTAGAATCAAGCCAGCATTCATTAAAGACAACTGGAGAATCTTTTTCAGCAGGCCGAAAAAACCAATCTGTGCTCCTGCCAAAGAGTTGTTAAATACACCTGCCCTGCTGGTGAATGAAGCAAATCTCGATGGACTGCCAGGCTTCTGACTAATTTATCACATGATAGAGCTGATAGAGGAGGAATCATAGCTGAATGGGAATACAGAGATGTTGGGCTGTGTCCACATTGACAGCTCAACTAACTAAAGCATTTGCTTTGCAAGTAGCAAGGTTAGTTGGTACTATCTTAATAGTCCAAATGTTTGCTTTAAAAATTGAAGTGGGCCGGCGACGGCGGAAGTCGGGAGGTGACGCCAGAAGTTGGGCCGCGGATTCTGAACCCCCGTCGGAAGCGTCTCGCCACCGCTGCCGTTCTTGGCAGACGGAGCGACTTGGGGGTTCGGGCTGCGCGGTGGCCATGGGGTGTTCCCAGGCGCTCGGGAACGCATCTGCGGGCCACAATGTCGCACCCGTCCCCCCAAGCTAAGCCCTCCAACCCCAGTAACCCCCAAGTCTTCTTCGACGTGGACATAGGAGGGGAGCAAGTTGGTCGAAATGCCTTGGAATTGTTTGCAGATATTGTACCCAAAACTGCAGAAAAATTTCGTATGTTGTGTACAGGAGAAGGCATTGGACCCACCACTGGGAAACCTCTCCATTTCAAAGGATGCCCTTTCCATCGAATTATTAAGAAATTTATGATTCAGGGTGGAAACTTCTCAAATCAGAATGGGACAGGTGGAGAAAGTATTTATGGTGAAAAATTTGAAGATGAAAATTTCCATTAGAAGAGCAACAAAACCATTGCTAATGTCCGGGATGTCAGGGGATTTGCCAACTAGCAGACCTGGTTAATGTCCAGGCTCCTAAAGGACATTAGTGGTGCCTGTGCCTTCTTATCTTCATTGTTCCAAGATGTCCCCATCGGGGTATGTTGCACCATTCAAGTTATAAGAATGGACATCATGATAAAGAGGGATTACTGAGCATGGCAAATGCAGGCAGCAACACAAACGGCTCTCAGTTCTTCATCACCACGGTTCCAACTCCTCACTTGGATGGGAAACGCGTGGTGTTTGGCCAAGTGATTAAAGGAATGGGTGTGGCAAGGATTCTGGAAAATGTGGAGGTGAAAGGTGAGAAACCTGCCAAATTGTACGTTATTGCAGAATGCGGAGAACTGAAGGAAGGGGATGATTGGGGAATATTCCCAAAGGATGGATCTGGTGACAGTCATCCAGACTTCCCAGAGGATGCAGACATAGATTTAAAAGATGTAGATAAAATTTTACTAATAACGGAAGACTTAAAAAACATTGGAAATACTTTTTTCAAATCCCAGAACTGGGAGATGGCCATTAAAAAATACACAAAAGTTTTAAGGTATGTGGAAGGCTCGAAGGCTGCTACTGAGAACGCAAGTGGAGCAAAGCTGCAGCCCGTCACTTTGAGCTGAGGGCTGAATATCGGCGCTTGGAAACTGAAGATGTCTGATTGGCAGGGAGCAGTCGACAGTTGTTTGGAGGCCCTTGAAATAGATCCAGCAAATACCAAAGCACTGTACCGTAGAGCCCAAGGATGGCAAGGACTAAAAGAATACGATCGAGCATTGGCTGATCTTAAGAAAGCTCAGGAGATTGCACCAGAGGATAAAGCTATCCAGGCAGAATTGCTGAGAGTCAAGCAAAAGATAAAGGCACAGAAAGATAAAGAGAAGGCAGCTTATGCAAAAATGTTTGCTTAATAAGGAATTCAGTTTTGCTTAAGTATGCATTGATTGTATAAAGCGAATAAGACAATTTAAGGATTTTGTCTATTATGTATGATCCCTAATGTGATCCCTCTGAGACTTCAGTTCCCATTGTTTACAGTCTAGGAATACGTAGGGATTCACTCTTAATAGACCAGTGTCACAAAATATGGTGAAATTGATTTCATTTTAAATGGCTTTCTGCATTACTCACAAAGCATAATGGTGTCCAGCGTATTTTAAACTCCTAGACACATCTTGTTTGAATAAACAGATGAAAACTTAAAAAAAAATAAAAATTGAAGTGCACTTCACTGAATCATGTTTAAGAAATGCAATAACTAATCCATTTATTGTAATTAAAACACCATTTTTTTTCCAGGGGAGCTATTAAAATAGATATTTTCAGAACATTTCTGCTTCACTTTCACTAGGAAAATATTCCTGTTGAGGCAAACAGAATTTTGCCCATTTCAAATATGAATAAAAGTGGAATTGCAGTTGGATTATGGCAAAGGGGAGTTTAACTCTTTTAAATACATCTTTTACGTTTTAATTTCTACAATGAGAATGTGCTATATTTGAAATTTATCTAAATATATGCATGTGGATATAGTTATAGATGCAGTGAAAGTGGCGTTGAGTCAATGAGTGTAGAGGTTAGCAGCATAGGATTTTAAATATGACAGATCTTGGTTCATATTTCACCTGTACTATTTCTTAATTATATGGCCTTGGGCAGGTTACATAACCTCATTTGTAAAATGAAGGTAATACTACCTACCTTGAAGAATTGCTGAGAGATTGTGATAATGTATGTAAAATGCTTTGCATACAGCCTAGCACAGAAAGGTGTCCAATTAATGGTTAGCTATTATTTGGATTAGTTTTACTTGTATAGTGCTTTATACTTTTTAAAGTTCTTTCAAACTTTATTTTATTCAAATGTCTTAATAATCCTGAAAAAAAAGTCAAAACCAAAAGGAGAGGTTTCAAGGATTTTGGCACTTTTCCCTACTGGAATGGTCACTGATGTAGATATGCACCCCCATTCAGGATGCCTGTCATTTCTATTTCCAGTTTTGTTTAATGAGATCTTGGCTTTTACAGTCAGTACTTATCAAGTTGCAATGTATCATTTTGAAAATGGTGACCACTGAACTCACACGTCTTTATCCAGAATACTGGGATATATCCGTGAAGTATTTTTAATGTTTCTGAAGAAAAAAAATCAGTTAAAGTCAAGAAGTTTTATACATCTACGAAGAGAAGGCACAAATGTAGCCTCAACGGTAAACACTTAGGTTCATTCTAAGGAGGCAGGTATAAGTGTCCTTTTAAATGGCATCTACAGAAAGCTATAGTTGACCCAGATCTAATAGGGCATGCAAAAAAAAAAAAAAAAAAAAGCTCTGCTAACATTAAATAAAACAAACTCTAGAAAAGGCAGCAGCTATCTTTCTATTCTTGCCTTTTCTGGACTTAGATTTTATACATTTATTCTTTTTCATTTTTTACCTTTAAGAAAACTTCTTTCTAGCATACCCTTAGAGATCTCTCTTGTGCAAAAGGACTTGGATTAGACTGATATAGTTCCCTAAGCATTACCTGGAGGACTTGCTAAAATACAGATCGCTGAGCACCAGTCCCAGAATTTCTGATTCATTTGGGAACTACTAACAAGTTCCCGATGCTGCAGATGTTGTTGGTTCAGGAACTAGGAGAACACCTGAATTCAAATAAGTAAGGGTCATAGAGATTTTGTATTTTTAGCTAATTAGAGGACAGAACCTAATGTTTATTTACCTACAGTATGGAGACTGAGTTTCTACCTACTGCATAATGACTTGGCAAATGGAACTTTATCAGTTCGGTGAATAATATCCACTATGTGTCAGGCACTATGCTAGGTGTTAGAGATCTAGCATAAACAAATTAGACAAGTCTAATGGACCTCATAGAGTTTTCATTCTAGTAAGGGGTGAAAGACAACAAAAAATATTGAAATGTACCAGATAATGATAGATTCTATGAAGAAAAATAAAATCAAGTAAGGGGATAAAAAGTGACAGAGATAGGGTACTATTTTATAAAAGGTGGTCTGGGGAACCTCTGAGGAAAGGACATTGAGTAAAGACCTGAACGAAGTAATGGGGTAAGCCATGAGAATGCCTTGGTGTAAAGCTTTCCAGGTAGACAAAGGGACAGGCCCTGAGGTTTATCTAGAGTGTTTAAGAAACAGCATAAATGTCACTGTGGCTAGAGAAGGCTGAACAGTGAATGAAGAAATGAATGATAGGAAATGAGGTCAGTGGGTTAACAGGAACCTGGTCACATAGAGCCTTGCAGGCCATCATAAGGACTTTGGATTTTATTGTGAACAAGATGGGACTTGAGCAATACAAAAAAAAAAATTAGACAACATTTGGAAGATGGCTTGAATTTGTCATTTTAATTTAGATGATTTGATGTTGTGTACAGATTGTCATTTATGGCATTAAATTCTGAACATTTCAACATCACAAATTTCCCATTGTTATTCTTTTCCCCCAGGACAACTCTAGACAAGTCGGAAGTTTAACTTTTAGTTAATCCAAAAATTTGTTGAGAGTGAATGAAACAGATACCATTTTCCCCTAGAATGGTTGCTGTCATGTTTCTGGTATTTCTTTAATTTGCTTACTGTCTTTTCTGACACTTGTTTATTTTTTCCCACTGTATAGCACACACTAAAGAGCTTACAGACCTTAACTGGAATTTTTTCTCCTAGCCTATGCCAACTGCTATCTTGTCTTTTCTCCAAGGGATCTGGAAACTTGTACAATAAGAGAATGCACATTAGCTCTTTTCAAATACAGGAAATAGAGAATTCTGATAAGCTTAGAGATGTCCTGATAGGACAAACCCCTCTGTGAGTGAACAAATAATTAAAATGCGAATACTTCCACTTTAAAGTTTTACTCTTCTGATGCCTATTGGTAATGTAACATTTTTGGAGTTTAAAAATCAACTGGTAGAGTCACAAAAAGACAAATGTTGTATGGTTCCACTTATATGAGGTATCTAAAGTAGTCAAATTCATAGAAACAGAAAATAGAATGGTGGTGGCCAGGGGCTGAGGGAGGGGGGAATGGGGAGTTGTTTTTTAATGGGCATAAAATTTCAGTTTCGCAAGATAAAAATTTCTGGACATTGGTTGCATGACAACGTGAATATACCTAACACTACTGAGCTGTGCACTTAAAAATGGTTAAGATGGTAAATTTTATATTATATATTTTACCACATTTAAAAATAATAAAATAACTTGGTTGAATCTGATAACACCAGTGGTGAAAATCAACTAGTAATACAATCCTTTGCAGAATGATAAATCAAAATCAGAGTATAGATCAGACTATATCCCCTATATGGACTTCCATTTAGATCAATTAAGTAGACAGTTACTATTATGTATATGGCAGAAGGCTAGTTGCCATAGATACAGACAGGAGTAAGATGATGACTTATGCCCACTAATAACTTAGAGCTTAGTTGAGAGAGACAGACTCATGAGCAACAACAAAAAAAATGGAATGTTATTAATGTTATACTAGATGCCTAATCGGAGAACTTTGGAAACCTGGTAAGTTAAGGAAGGTGTAAAGAAAGGTGACTCCTAAATTTGGTTTTGAAGGGTGAGTTTTCATGTTGGACTAGGGAATGAAGGTTTGTGGAAATAGCAAGAGAACTAAAATTAGAAGTGGAGCTTGAAGATATGACTGAATTGCTGCAATCTTGTGACAAAACTTTAATGGATGAGGAGTTGCTTCTTATGGATGAGCAAAGAAAGTGGTTCTGGAGATGGAGTTTACTCCTGGTGAAGATGCCATGAAGGCGGTTGACATGACAGGCAAAGGATTTAGAATATTACATAACTTAGTTGATAAAGCAGCAGCAGGGTTTGAGAGGATTGACTCCAATTTTGAAAGAAGTCCTACTGTGGGTAAAATGCTATCAAACAGCACCGTGTGCTACATATAAAACGTTCATGAAAGGAAGAGTCAGTTGATATGGCAAACTTCATTGTTGTCTTATTTTAAGAAACTGCCACGGCCATCCCAGCCTTCAGCAACCACCATCCTGATCAGTCAGCAGCCGTCAACAGAGAGGCAAGACCTGCCACCGGCAAAAAGATTGTGACTTGCTGAAGGCTCAGATGATGGTTGACATTTTTTTAGCAATAAAGTATTTTAAAATTAAAATTGTTTAAAGTTAAACAATTAACATTTTTTTTTTTTTTAGACATAATGCTGTTGCACACTTAATAGATTACAGTGCAGTTTGTGACTTGCTTTATTGGATTTTTGCTTTATTGTGGTGGTCTGGAACTGAACCCTCAGCATCTCCCAGGTTTGCCTGTACTCAGGTTAGGTAGGTTTCAGTGGGGGAGGTAATAGAGCATTGTAGCTCTGAGGTGAGACACATCAGGTTTAAGTTCTGGCTCTACCGTACACTATCCATGTAACTTATTCAGGTAAGTTACTTAACCTCCATCTATTTCCGTTCTTTCAACTATAAATTGGAGGTGATCATAGTGTTCAACTCATCGTATTGTTGAAGGCTAATATGAGATAATTAATGTAAAGAACAAAAAGATGTTTGCATTTGTTCATATTAACAATGCATGTGTAGGCTTTGTCTTGGTCACTAGGATCCCTGGGCTTTTCACTGATGCTTGTTTTTGTGTTTGGCCTAAACAGACCCATTTCTCTATACAATGCAAAACAATTACAATCTGTTTTATCCTTATTTTATGAATTCACTCATTAAATGAATACGAGCAAAAAAAAGTAAAAAGGGAAGATTTTTTTTTTTATTAAGTTAAGTCTGAACTTGGATCAACCCATGAACTTCCATGATGGCTGTTAGAATTTTTAACAGTCAGTAACTGTGACATTTTGGATGCTAGGGCTATGCCTAGGTTCCTCTTAGGATCAGGCAGTTGTTTCACTCAATTTCTGGTTGAGGACTGAAATGCCTTTTGAGTGGTGGGGTAGGCAAGAGGTGAAGGAACTCTCCTCACAAAGGGCACTAAGGTCCATTCATCCATGTCCAAGGGGCCTAGTGGATATTTGTTGAACTGTACTTATGACTAAAAAGCAATGAGACATACATCCAAATGATTGCTATCTCGTTGGAAAACTTATACCTAATTCAGTGTCTGTGGCATCCTCCCAATTATTTTTAGAACTTGTCCTTCCGTATTGTCTTCAGGGACAGTCGCTCCTTCTCCCTTTTTCTCTTGCACATACACCACACCTGGATGTCATTTCATGATCTTGAATAGTTTTAAATTCCAAATGGTAATACATGGCAAGATTAGTTACTTTATTAATACTCTTCATCAAATTTATTACTGTTTGACACAGTCATGTACCTTTAAGTGTTCTTCTCAGTGCCAAGAAGGAAGCCAAAATATATAAACAAGTTACACATGAAAGATTAGTTCCTGCCAAGGCAATTTCTCAGTCTGCTACTTATAATGAGAACTTAATTCCACCCTTATCTGTGTGCTGAGCTCACAATCCTTATATCTCCTTGATTAGACTTGGGGAGGAGGTTGTATCGTCATCATCATCATCTCAGCTTTGAAGATTAAAATGTTTTTTCTAGGGATCAAATTCCCCTCCAAATATAAGAATATTTTCCTATTAGGAAATTCAAAAAAATATGCTATAGGAACTGTTCATCAAACGATACCATTAAGTGAGTGAAAAGGCAAGCTACAGTGTGGGAGGAAATATTTGTAATCTATCAATCTGGCAAAAAACTTTTATTTGGAATGTATAAAGAACTCCTACAAATCAAAAAGAAAAAAGGAAGACAAACCAACAGAAATACGTGGGCAAAAGAGCTGAACAGACACTTGAAAAAAGAAGGTATCCAAATAAGCAATAAACTTATTAGAGGATGCTCAACATCATTAGTCATTAGGGAAATGCAAAATAGAACCACAACAAAATATTGGTATACACTACTATGGTTAAAAATTAAATGGATGAATAATACCAACTCAGTGAGAATGTGGAACAATTGGAATTCTCACACATTGCTAGTGGAAGTATAAACTACTATAATCATTTTTGAAAAATCTTTGGTAGTAGTTAAAATTTTTTAAAATTATAGTAAAATATACATAACAAAATTTACCATCTTAACCATTTTTAAATGTACAGTTCAGTGGTATTAAGTATATTCACATTGTTGTGCAACCATTTCCACTGTCCATCTCCAGAACTCTTTTCATCTTGCAAAACTGAAACTCTGCATCCATTAGGCAACAACTCCCCATCCCTCCCTGCCCCCAGCATCTGGCAACTAACATTCTACTTTCTGTCTCTATGAAGTTGACTACTCTAGCGACCTCACATAAGTGGAATTATACACTATTTGTCTTTTTGTGACTGGCTTATTTCATTTAGCATAATATTCTTTATCCTTAAGTTTCATCCATGTTGTAGCATGTCAGAATTTATTTTTAAGGCTGACTAATATTCCATTATATGTATGTACCACATTTTGTTTATCCATTCATCTGTCCATGGACACTTGAGTTACTTCCACTCTTTGACTCTTGTGAATAATGTTGCTATGAACATGGGTGTACAAATATCTGTTCAAGACTCTACTTTTAGCTCTTTTGGATTGGTTGTAATTTTTAAAAAGCTAAATACCTTTCTATAACCTAACAATTCCACTTTTGTATAAGGAATGCTTATGTCCATAAGAAAATGTGTGCAATAACATGCATAGTGGTATTATTCATAATAGCACCACTTTAGACATAATCCAAATATCCTTCAGTAGTAGAATACATACATAAACTGTGGTATATTCACACAATAGTACAATGTTACATAGCAATAAACAGAACAAGAACATGAATTACTTTTTTTTGGTTTGTTTTGTTTTGGCCACGCATGCAGGACCTTAGTTCCCCAACCAGGGATTGAACCCGCCCCCTCTGCATTGGGAGCGCAGAGTCTTAACCACTGGACCGCCAGGGAAGTCCCGAGCATGGATTACTTTAAAAACATAATGCTAGGGCTTCCCTGGTGGCTCAGTGGTTGAGAGTCCGCCTGCCGATGCAGGGGACACGGGTTCGTGCCCCGGCCCGGGAGGATCCCACGTGCCGCGGAGCGGCTGGGCCCGTGGGCCATGGCCGCTGCGCCTGCGCGTCTGGAGCCTGTGCTCCACAACGGGAGAGGCCACAACAGTGAGAGGCCCGCGTAGCGCAAAAAAATAAATAAATAAAAATAAAAAATAAAAACATAATGCTGAGCAAAAGACAGGTACTCAAGAGTATATAACGTTTGCTTTTATTTTATATAAAGTTCAAAAAGTGTCAAAACTAATCTATGTTGGTACTGTTTAGAAAAATGGTTTTTTGGGGGGGAAGAGTAATGACTGGTAGTTAGCATAAAGGAGACTTCTGGGCTTCTTGAAATGTTCTACATCTTGATTTGAGTGGTGCTTACATATATACATTTAATTGATCTGTATATTTAAGATTTGTGCAGTCCGTTGTGGTTATTCATCAATTTAAAAGAGGAATCTGAGCACACTTTGTTGAATGGCAGCATCACTGAGATAAATACACAAAGCGCTACTTTAAAGGGACAATATTAATATGATCATATTTGTTCTGACATGTTTATTAGAGACAAGCATATTACTTTATAGTCACTCCTATTGGGTCCTATCCATAGTCTGCAATCAAGAAATAGAAACAAGTAATATCTCTGGTGGCAATATCAGAACACAGTGATTTAGGAACTTATCTTGGACTTTGTCCTTTGTAAAATACCAAGTAGTCACTGTTAACTAGTTTAATGCCCAATAATAAAGAGCTCACGAAACATTTTTAAACACTTCCATCCCATTGGTTGTCTTTATTTTACCAGTAATTAAAAAAAGTAAACCACTGCCTTTCATTCCCTTTAAGGTTGAGAGGTGACCATCTGAGTTCTATTTAATGCTGCATTTGTGTCTGGTTATGGTTCAAAAATGTTCCTTTAATCATGAAGTGGAGAATTGATTTTGGATGCCAGATATCATATGCTATTCCAGACTCCTTCCAAATTGTGAACATTAATTTTTCTTGTACACCAATCTTTCCTCAGCTGTTTCATTGATTTGGCTTTTTTCCCATAATTCTCTAAGTGAAGAGTTGGCATTAGTCATTGTTTGTGAAGAACATTCAAGTTTCAAATCCCAATTTCCTACCAATAAATGTGGAGAAAATTAGTAGATATAATGTTGCAACGCATGTTAAAAGAGCAAATGTTAAAAATGTTAACATGCTACTTCAGGTCTATATGACATTCAGTTAGTGTTTTTTAAATTAATATTTAGAAAAAACAATTTTCTTACATGATGTGCTCTCCAGGGAAAGGGAGAAAAGGCGTCCAATAAATACCAACTCTCTTCTGCCCCAGGTTATAAGTATTTTGAGAAACAAAACAAAGACGGCAATATGGATATGCAGATATCACCTTTATTATTGGGAAGGTCCGGTTTGAGGATTTGTCTTTAGGCCTAGTATCCTACTGGGCCTGCTCACTGATTCCCATAATTAGGCAAATATAACCACCCCGTCTTAGACAGAACTGGATAGGGACTGGCCTCCCCCTGCAGGTGTAACCACATGTATAACCTGTGGTCTGGAAGACCAGAGGAGAACTTATGTTATCTACAGGAAGCTTGCTCTCAAGAGGAAAAAGGGCACATTCCAGCCAATCATGCCCAGTTATTCTTCCCAAATTTACCACTCAACTGTGTCCTTCCATCTCCCCACAGGCAGCGTAAGTAAAGGATTCAGAAAGGGGTCCCTAGTAGACTAAGTGAGCTCACTTTGTGAAAAGGGAACATTAGGAATGGTGAAGTGTTCCTAACTAACATAGCTTTTTCCATCGAATCTCTCATTTCCTTCTCTCTTCCTAATTACCAAAGAAAAAAGTGTAAATTAAATATAAGGCATAATGAAAATCTAAATGGATTAATGTTCTTTTATTACTATCCATGGCACTACCCTCAAATTAAAAAGAAAATATTTCTAGAATCATAAACCACCAAATCAAGGAGAGCAGAAAAAAAGTTAAAGTCTATGTTGAAAATCTCTCAGATTGTGATAGTATTTGTTTTCAACCAGCTTCAGAATTTGAAATGTGAACTATTAAAATTACATTAAAAACCGACACCCAGATATCTTCAGAAGATTTTACTGCTCAGTGCAGAGTATAATGCTTAGAAAAATTTAAGGAAAATACCAAATCTTCATTTTATAAAGCATAAACTAATCTCTCACAAACCTAAATTTGTATTCGAACCTCTGTTCTTTCCTAAAAGACCTCTGCATCACAAGGAGTTCCTTCTTATCATATAACTCTCTGGGCCATGTTACTAGTCTGCTCCTCAAGTACTTTTCTGTGCTATTCTCTGGTAATACGCTGACAGAGCAACACAAGTAGTCCTTATTCCTATACTTCCTGAATCTTGGTCTTGTCTATGTTGCTTCTATTCTAAAGGACAGAAGTCCTCATTTTATGATTTTCTAGAATGCAAAGTCATATGCATTAGATGCCACCACATGAAATATGAATACACTTCTGCAAAAATAGTTCATTTCATAGTGAAAGAATAAAAGAAATCGCCCCTAAAATATGATTAATTTCTACATGAAAGTAAATGGAAACTAAAGCTTTAAATTACATCCCCATTTTTCAAAAGAAGGAAAGAACAGTAATATATGAAGAGTATATTCTATGAGCTAGATATTGTGTTCCAGGGACTTTTCATAGGTTATTTTACTTAAACCTTACAAAAATCTCATGAGGAAAGTGGTGTGACTCCCATTTGGATTAAAGAGATTAAGTGGCTTACCTGAAGGTGACTATAAGTGGTGAAGTAGAATTTGAACCTAAGCGTGTCTCACTTCAGAGCCTATGCTTTTTCTTTATCAGGTTAAAAAAAAAAGTAATGTAAGATGGGAAATTTTTTTACATAACTTTGATGAAATTAAAAATTCCTGGCTTTTTCAGCTATAATTTATCAACTATAATCAGGTATAAAGTTATATACAACTTTCTGGCAATTTTGGTGTCAATACTGCCCCCTAGACACCATTGACCTAGTCTTCCAAGCAGCAGACCAGATCATATCAGACTAAATGGCTCTGTGACATCCACCAGATCTGACTCAAAGACTCTAAGGAAATTGTTGGCAATGACAAAGTTCTGTCAGGATTTTGCCAAAGACAGGAGGTGCTAAATACCATGTTTCACTTAGGCCTTCCAGCCAGATGTTGCAGGCTCCCAATTTCTAGCCCAGTGCTTCCCCAAATACCCTAAAATATTTCTCAGAAGCATAGTAACGTCTTTTCTGGATCCCAGGGTTTTGGATAGACCTTTCAAGATTCCTCGCAGCTTCTTCTATGCTGCTTCCCCTAATTGCCTCAAAGTGTGCTAGAATTTGTGCCCTTATGGGTAATTATAACTCATTTGAACTGAAAAGAAAAACACATAAATGTATAGCTGCTCTTGCATTTTTGGGTCTAGTGGTATCTTTATTTTAGAGAAAAGAGAAAAGAAAAGAAATAGCCAAATCGGTCCTGACACCAGCATAATCTTAAACCACTGTAACTATGCCAACCAGCCAGCTGTTTTAAGTACACTGAGCAGTTCAATTACCTGAATATCCAGCAAAATCTAATCTGCTATTGAATAAGCAAAAGCAAAAAAGTCAATTTTTGAAATCAAATTTTAAAATTTCTATCAAATGTGTTTCAAAACTGCATTTGATAAAAAAAAAACAACTACAGAGAAAACCAGTTTTGAAATGATTCTGAGTCAAATGGCTCGATGTTTAAGGAAAATTATCACGTGTATTAGGATTCTCAGTTGAAAGCAACTGAGCCTGACTCTAACTTGATTTAAACAGAAGAGGAATGTACAGGAAGACTGAAGAGCTAAGCTAATAAACTGTAAACCAAAGAAAGTACTACAATATCAGTATGAGAAAAGTGCAATGAAAGTCAAGAGGAAGGAGAGATTGATTCTGGGTAGGATGAGTGTTCCACTTGATAGAAGGAGTGTTATTTGCACCAAGTGCTATCTCTGTCTTATAACCATTTGGATATATGGCTTATCTTTTCTGCTAGACTGAAGTTCCCTTATAGGAACTGCCCCTTGTAGGAAGCAAAAATAGAGATTTTCTATTTTGTCAACACCTAGTGCAATTAAGTGTATACATTTAAGATGATTCAACATGTGTTTATTAGATGCCTATTCTATACTAGGCACTATGTACTACCTACTGGAGATAATGAAGTGAGCCAGAGGAGGCTTGACTTCTTTCCTCACAGAGCTTACCATCTGGTAGATGAAATAAATATTCAAATGATCACATTCATTAATGAATGCACAATTACAAACTGTCAAAAGTGCTATGAGGGAGGAGAAAACAGTGCCTTGATGGCATGCAATAGGGAGCCCTAACCTTGTCTCTGGGGAGTAGAAGAAGACTTTCTTGAAGAAATGACAGTTGAGATGAAGTCTGAATGATGAGCAGGGATCTGGCCTAGTGACAGGGGGAAAAGAGAATCTCAAGCAGACAGAACAGTATATGCAAAGGCCCTTGTACACGGTAGGTGCTGTACAAACAATTATTTTGTACTCAGCTTCACCTTCTTCTGTCCAACTTCAGGTGAAGTTGTATCCCTTCCCTTGTCAAAAATGGATCTTGCTTCCTGCATTCTTACTTATACCTTTGCCTCCTTTGAACCTCAATCAATCAGTTGTCTTTTATTTCTCCTATATCCTCAACTACTCTCGCCATGGGATATTTCCCTTCAAGATATAACGCTCAAATCTCTGTGACCTAAAAAAATAAAACAATAAAGAAACAAACACGTCCCTGAATCCTACATCCTCCTCCATTACTTCCTATCTTTACCTATTTTTATTAGCAAAATTTCTAGAATAACAGTATTCTCCACCTGTAATCTCTACGTCCTCAATTCCCATTCACTTCCTAAGCCTAGTAAATATGAATCTTGCCAAGGTCACCAATGACCCCCTTGTCACAAAATTCAGTGGGTATATTTTTGTGTGTGTATGTGCATTAGTTTCTGCTTTATAACAAAGTGAATCACTTACACATATACATATGTTCCCATATCTCTTCCCTCTTGCCTCTCCCTCCCTCCCACCCTCCCTTTCCCACCCCTCTAGATGGTCACAAAGCACCGAGCTTATCTCCCTGTGCTATGCGGCTGCTTCCCACTAGCTATCTATTTTACGTTTGGTAGTGTATATATGTCCATGCCACTCTCTCACTTTGTCACAGCTTACCCTTCCCCCTCCCCATATCCTCAAGTCCATGCTCTAGTAGGTCTGTGTCTTTATTCCCATCTTACCCCTTAGGTTCTTCATGACCTTTTTTTTTTTTTTTCTTAGATTCCATATATATGTGTTAGCATACGGTATTTGTTTTTCTCTTTCTGACTTACTTCACTCTGTATGACAGACTCTAGGTCCATCCACCTCACTACAAATAACTCAATTTCGTTTCTTTTTATGGCTGAGTAATATTCCATTGTATATATGTGCCACATCTTCTTTATCCATTCATCTGTTGATGGACACTTAGGTTGATTCCATGTCCTGGCTACTGTAAATAGAGCTGCAATGAACATTGGGGTACATGACTCTTTTTGAATTGTGGTTTTCTCAAGGTATATGCCCAGTAGTGGGATTGCTGGTTCATATGGTAGTTCTACTTTTAGATTTTTAAGGAACCTCCATACTGTTCTCCATAGTGGCTGTATCAATTTACATTCCCACCAGCAGTGCAAGAGTGCTCCCTTTTCTCCACACCCTCTCCAGCATTTATTGTTTCTAGATTTTTTTATGATGGCCATTCTGGCTGGTGTGAGGTGATATCTCATTGTAGTTTTGATTTGCATTTCTCTAATGATTAATGATGTTGAGCATTCTTTCATGTGTTTGTTGGCAATCTGTATATCTTCTTTGGAGAAATGTCTATTTAGGTCTTTGCCCATTTTTGGATTGGGTTGTTTGTTTTTTTGAAATTGAGCTGCATGAGCTGCTTGTAAATTTTGGAGATTAATCCTTTGTCAGTTGCTTCATTTGCAAATATTTTCTCCCGTTCTGAGGGTTGTCTTTTCATCTTGTTTATGGTTTCCTTTGCTGTGCAAAAGCTTTGAAGTTTCATTAGGTCCCATTTGCTCATTTTCAGTGGATATTTTTTAAGTCTCATCTTGATTCTTGATAGCCTTGGACACTCTTGACCACTCCCTCCTTTTTTAGGTGTCATGATACTGCTCTTTCTTTGTGTTCTAACTTTTCTCAGTCTACTTTGTAGTCTCTTTTATTTCAGTCTACTTCTTAAATATTGGAATTTCAACTTTGACCCGGGCTCTTCTTATCCTAAACACTATAGCTGACTGAGCTCTCCCACTCCGCTTTTTGGCCCCTAGGCAAACCCTTTCTCCTCTGTCAAGCCTTGGTTAAAACTTACACTTTGTGACTCTGACTCCTTTACTCATTGTTAGGGCTGACTTTTCTAAGCTCCACTGCATTCTCTGCATATATATCCCCATAAAAGCAAGTCTTATTTTATATTTATCTGTTTCCTAGCTTGTATCTTCAACTAGATTGGCAGTTCCTTGAAAAGGGGCCCAATCTTTTTATACCTATCTTTCAGCACAGTGCCTGACAGAGAGTAGATAATTAATAAGCATTTACTGATGAGTGGATGGATGGGTTTTGGTAAGTTCATCTTTACAGCCCTGCAGAGAATGCCAGAGGAAAGCTGTGGCAATCTGAAGTTTGCACAGGTAGTAAGTGGCAGAATCAAGCATACGTTCAGTTGCCAGAACTACACAATAGGATACATGTTTGTGCAATGTTCACACTCTGCAAACTACTGTCATATCAATTATCTCATGCAATTTTCATAATAATCTTGTTGACTGAGTCGGGTAGATAGTTTTGTTGCCTTCTATATACATAAGGAAATTGAGGTTCAGAAAAGCTGTGATTAATGTCTACACAGGTTCTAAGTGGCAGAGCTAACTTTTGAACTAAGCTCTTTTGAGTGCAAGTCCAATGTGTACACAGCTAGAGAACCACTTAACTCTGGGAGGGGGCAAAGTGAGACAAGATATAGAAATAGAGGCACTCAGTAAATGCTAATTCTCTCTTCCTTCCTGACTTCTTTTTTTAAAAATAATTAATTAATTAATTAATTTTTGGCTGCTTGGGTCTCTTTGCTGTGCACGGGCTTTCTCTAGTTGCAGTGAGCGGGGGCTACTCTTCGTTGTGGTGCGCGGGCTTCTCTTGTTGCGGAGCATGGGCTGTAGGCACATGTGCTCCAGTAGTTGTGGCACATGGGCTCAGTAGTTGTGACTCGTGGGCTCTAGAGCGCAGGCTCAGTAGTCGTGGCGCATGGACTTAGTTGCTCTGCGTCATGTGGGATCTTCCTGGACCAGGGTTCGAACCTGTGTCTCCTGCATTGGCAGGTGGATTCTTAACCACTGCACCACCAGGGAAGCCCCCTTCCCGACTTCTTATTCCCTTCAAGTCTGTCTCTATATTGTACCAACAGCAATGCGAGAAGAGAGTCATCACAGAATCCATTTTGGAAAAATTTCACAAGATATTTTTTCCACCTCTTCTCTCCCACCCTTGCCCTGTCCCTCTTAAAGCTACAATACAGATGCCAGAAAGAACTTTTCCTGCTCTAAAGTGTTACTGAAGGAAATAAACTCTATTGTTATTCTGTCACTATTACCCCCCCCCCCATGTATCCTCTCCCTCCCCACCCTTGCCTGGTAGAACCTCCCTTTCATTTCCAATTCAGATCTCACTCACCCTCGAAACTCATGCACACCCTCTCTCCTCCAGGAAGCCTTCTTTGAATTGGTCAGCTCACACTGAGCTTAACCTTCCCTAGGCTACGAAGACACTTCCAATTTAGGTCACAGTGTGAGCTTCTTGAGGGCAAGGGGTCTATCTTATGGTTCTCTACCCTCCACCCACACCCTCATCCACCCCCTAACTTCTGCCAGTACCAATGTAGGGCTGGGTACTTAGGAGGTGTTCAGGAAATGTTGGTGGATTGATTCACTTTGCATCCTTCACTCTTGACATCAATAGTAGGAATGGAAGGGGCTTCCCAAGGGAAGAATGCGGAAGTCTCTGAACCTTTAGCTCTGCTGGGTAAGCCATACTGGTGAGGCGCTGAACACAGTGGCTTGCATTTTGTCAAACGTTCAGTGAGAACCAATGCCACATTAATCCTGTCTTGTTTTTCTTTTGAGTTGTGTAACCTGAAGTGTGTGTACTTTAGGGAAGAAATTCACTATTAATCATGTTTTGATAAACCAGAGGTTGAGGCCCCAGCAATCTACTTGTTCTGTTTACTCAGGGAAGGTTAGACTAAACGGATGTTATTTGCATTCACACCTATGGCTTTGAGACTTTACTGGTGTGCTTCCTTGAGACTACTTTCCTATTGCCTTTTGCCTTTTGGCATTTCTGATAAGATTAGAAGCCTTTGCACCTGGGGAGTTCTTTATGCTTTTCTACAAGTCCAGTGCTAGCACCTTAGTCCGGATCATCATCATCTCACATCTACATTATTTCAACTTCCTCCTAATTGGTTTCCATGGCTCAGTGTTCTGCTGTTTACAATCTATTTTCTACACTGCAATCAGAGTGATCTAAAACACAGATTTGATTATGTTCCACCGCTATTTAGAACTCTTCAGTGTCCGGAGGATAATGTCAAACCCCTTGGGCATCAAGAACTCTTCATGATTTGCCTCCTTCCTAGCTCTTCAAGCTTCATCTCCTACCCTTCCCTACTCCCATCTTCTACTCTCGTGTACTCTAAGCTCCAACCTTCCAGACATAATTGTAGATCCACGAGTGCGCTGTTTTTTGTTTTTTATATCACAGTGCCTTTGCACATGCTCCTTCTGCCTGGATTGTCTTCCTACCTTCTTCTGAGCTCTAATTGGTGAACTTTTCTCCATCTTGTCAGACAACTCAAACTTCACCTTCTGAGTGAATCCTTCCCTAACTTACCATCCATTATTATTTGTTCTCTCTTTTGCACATACCTGCATTATAGTACTTTTCTCATTGCATTATAAATATCTGTTTATACATCTATCTCTGCAACCTGTGAGTTTCTTGAATGTTGGAACTATGGTCGACCCCTCCTCCCTTCACACACCTAGTACCCTCAGCACTACACACATAGTAGGTATTCAGGAATGTTGTTTAAATGAATAATTATTATATTTCCTAACTTAAAGGGCTCTTTCTGAACTAGGCTGACCTCGGAGTTGCAGCAAAATATCCAGTTGTTCAACTATCCCCAGGCTTCTGGGCTGGGTTAGGTGTGGCCCTTTCTTCAGAAAAGATGAATGTAAATATGCTGTCAAGTTTCTTCTTAATTCAAGTTTCTATAAATAAACAGATTGGAATAACACCGTCAGCAATGTGGAATCAAAGAAAGCTCCTTTTCTTTGCTTTATACCTTCAATTTTTTTCCTAAATATATTATTTCCTCTAGACCTTCTCCTATACTAATCACTTATAGCAGGAGATGCCTGGGTGATTGTTGGCTCTGTCTCTATTTAAGCTCAACCATGACCACTTTATTTCATCATATATATAATAACACACACATATACATACACATATTATCTTATTTAATACTCACAAATACCCTATAAAGTAGTTACTATTATTATCCATATTCTGTAGATGAACAAACTATAGTTCAGAGAATGTAAGTAACTTGTTCAAGGCTGTACAACTTGGAAGTGCTGGAGACTGGACTTAAACTTGGATCTGATTGTAGAGCCTGTATTTTAATCATTATATCACACTCCCTCATCTGTATGAATTTTATTGCCCCCTTCCGTCCCTTCAGGGGCTCCACTGGGACCAAGCAGGAGGGTGGTGTTCTGCAGATCTGGGAGCTGAAAGAAAGAGATAGGAGGTTCCGAATGTCCCCTTGTGCATTTCTTTTCCTAGTTTATAACTCATTGACATACACTATAAGGACTCTTAAAATGGAGTAGTCAATAAAGATCTTCTGGAGACTTGTGGTTGCTGCCACTCATTTATCTTTCTCTTAGGCAACTTGATCTTTTTAAGCCAAATTCTATCCACCACTAAGTAATGAGATAGATAAATATACAACTCTTGGAAAGTGTTTGCTTCAAAAATTTGAAAAGCCTAAAAAAGTGGAGTATTTCACTAAAGAAAAGAAAACCTTACATTGAGCAAAAGAGAACTGTGCCCTGAAGGAAGGGAATTGAAATAAGAATAAAGCCACTTTTTTCACTGTGTCACCCCTCAAAACTCCTGGAACAAATTGTCGTTGCAGGTGTCTTGTAGAATAAAACAAAGAACAGTGGACTTGGAGTCAGAGACCTGGGCTTGGTTCCCACATTTATACCTTACTAGCCACTCAACCTTGCACAGGTGACTGAACCTATCTGAGCTTCCATTTCCTCATTGTTAAATTGGGGATAAAAACAGGACCTACCTCAAAGCGTTGTTCCTAAGATTAAATGAATTAAATTATGTTTTAACAATGCTTTATGTGCTTCTATTCACATCAGATATTACAACTCACCTAGGTAAAGTAAAAAGTCATCAATCTAGTTACCCTTATTTTAATACTGGTCATTCTCTCTTTAATCACAACCAGACTCTACTGCCCCTGGCTCCCCCTCCCCAAACCCCAGGCTCACTAAAAAGGCAGCACTATGTTTCTAAGGAAACAGTCCCTTCAGCCAATGTAAGCAGGTAACAGTCACAGTGAACAGCAGCAGTTGATAGAGAGTATTTGGGTGCCAGGACACCCACACCTAAGCATCCTGTCTATTTCTAGACAGGTGGAATGATACCAGACAGAACTGTTGGACCCATCTGCTCTAGTGGGTAAGGGAAAAAATGGTCTGTTTTGGGACAATTGGACCATACCAATTCAAGGGACTTGAGACTTAAGATTAAAGATCTTTATTTGAACATGGGAATAACTGAGGAGCCAGTGAAAAATATGAAAGTATAGCTTTGACAATAGTTGTTTCACACAGAAGGAAGAGGCCACCATATTTCCTGTGGTCACAACTTCCCTAAGTTGGTTAACTTGGTGCTGACTGCAGATTCCACACAGGAAAGCGTCATGGAAAGATGGAAACTGAAGAGATGCAGGAGCAAATTAGAATGCTGAGTGTCTCTTTAGGGATCAGGTTGAAGGGCAGAGTGGAATGGTATAGCTGAAGCTCAACATCTAAGTTAAGTATTATGGCAAAAACAAAGCAAAGTAAATATTGTCTTTGTGGTCCCATTACTGGTCTGAATCTCTACTTTGATCAACCTTTCCCTTTTTGTTACCTTCTTAAATCAGTACCCTTCATATTATCTATAGCGGAAATAATGAACTATGTACTTCAATGCATGAGGCAATTCTTAGTGGTGAAGGAAATAAAAATTTTAAAATTGGAGCATGTCAGAGGAAAGTCAGTAAAAATGCTAGTTCTGTGTGGAAGAGTTCTCTTGGATCAAAGTGATTACATAAGGTTTAAAAATCAAATGGTATGCTTGTTTACTAATATATTATGAGATTTGTTTTCCTTGCAGATGTAAGAAATGAAAAAAAAAACAAGGCTATGCTAGCATATGGATGCAATTTGTTCAGATGTACAACTGGGCTGAAGCCATCAGTAACCCAGTTATAAATTCTGAACCCCCTGCATTTTCTTATTTCAAAGTATGTTCTCCTCCATTTAAAGACAGAAATCAAAACAGAATTGCTCTGAAAGATATCACACTGAGGGTTCTGAGTAGAAAAAACATCACTGGCAACAGTTTGGACATCAGATTATACCAAGTCTGTCTGAATTTAAACTCATGAACTCTCATATTTAAGTTCAACATAAATCGTTTAGTTTTCAAGTTCCCTTAAGCTAGGAAAATTAAGACTTCCTGTTCTTCAGGGAGAAAAAGGGCCTAAAAACTTAAGGGGTTAGAAAATGTCTTGAAGCTCTTCATAATTGAGCATAAATGAGTCCAAACCATATGGATTGCATTTCCTTTTTTTACTTTGAACACTGAGGGGAAAAACATGTTTGGCAAAACGCTTTTTTTTTTTCAAGCCCAAATATGTTACTTTCACCCTTGAGCCTTCTTCCCAAGCTGTACCATATGCCTGGAATGTTCCCAGGGCTCTTCAGTCTTTAAGTCTGCAGCTCCTGAGAGGCCTACTTTCTTCAAGAATCCATTCCTGGGTGACTGGAAGAGACATTCCAAATGCCTCCTTACTGGGTAACATACAACTTTGAATACTGCCCTTCCTTCAACGTTTTGCTTAGTGTACACTGTTAGTTGTATTTGCTAAAGGCTTATTTTGTTTATATGCAATAGCTCATGTCATTTATTCTACATCTAACAACCATTAATTTAGCATCTAATGTGTCCAAAGTTTTATGGATAAATGCCTAGGGTAGCCCAGTCTTACATTATACTTAATGATGCAACCCCATATGGAAGACTAGACATAGCCCTGGCTAATAATCCTCAAGTAAGACACAACTTCGAAGAGGGGATTGGAATCGTCCTACCAGAGGAGGAAGTCCCTTGATAATGGGATTGGAAAGGCTCCAATAAATCTTCTTCAGAAGTATCGGATTCATTTGTCTGAATTAATAAGGCTATTTAAAAAGACAAATAGCTCCTAAAATATAGTAGTAAAATTTTAAAACCTGCAATTTGCTTTCTTCCGACTAGCTCACTGAGCTTTCCACAGTAAGGGGGGATATGTGCTTCAATAGGAGTGATAAAGGAATGAGAAAAATTTGGAGGGATGTGCACCATAGATTTTTATTTTAAGATATATCAGAGCTACCTGTTATTTGGGTGAGTTGAGGTTAGGAGAAGGATGAGAGAGAGAGAGTGACAGCAAAAGTGTGAGTGTGAGTGAGAACAAGAGCGAGGGGGAGAGAGAGAGAGAAGGAGAGAGAGAGAATGAAAGAGAGAGAGAGAGGTAGAGAGCACAAAGGACCTAGATGGAAGCATACTAGTTTTCATTAGAATTTGACTTATGTTTAGGATATGAGGAGAAAATCCACAGAAAGATAACTCAATTTGGAAAGGAAACTGCCTGTAATATGTATATTGTTTATTTTTCGTATTTACCTTATTTCTTTCCCTAATGAGGTTGTCAGCGTTTTGGAGGGACTTTCTTACACTTTACCATTTGTCACCCTTGCCACTCCCACCCCACCCTCACCTCAACACCTAACTAAGCCTTAGCTCAGAGGGGACATTCAGTATTTGGTTGATTAATTATCGGAGCTATTAAAAGTTTTCCCCAACATGGGGGATGCCCTCAGCACTGTGTTAGGCATTGTCCTTCTGATAACTTTCCTAGGACTCCATGGCGAGGAAGTGAGAGGTAAACTGATAAATCGGTATAATAAGTGGACTTGAAAGTGTGATTTTATGCTGACAAAATAAGAGGAAGTTAATTATTTGGAATATAGCCCTCATCTCTTTTTTTTTTTTTTTTTTGCGGTACGCCGGCCTGTCACTGCTGTGGCCTCTCCCGTTGCGGAGCACGGGCTCCGGACGCGCAGGCTCAGCGGCCATGGCTCACGGGCCCAGCCGCTCCGCGGCATGTGGGATCCTCCCGGACCGGGGCACGAACCCGTGTTCCCTGCATCGGCAGGCGGACTCTCAGCTACTGCGCCACCAGGGAAGCCCCTAGCCCTCATCTCTTAAGGCTGATAACCACTGGGAGAACATTTCCACATAAACCTTAGAAATCATTTTCAGTCTTAGTGGTTTGGTTTTTTAAAATCCTGTAGGGATTCAAGAGAGAGTGAGCCTCCGAGGAGGAGGTGGGTCTTTTCCATGCCCTGCAATGAGAAGGGTGAGACTTGGTGGGGAACACATTTAAACTGTGCATCCAGAAAGAGGAAGTGAACCATGGTGAAATGCAGAGTAGAAGGAGGTGTCCAAGGCCCAGATGAGATACGGAGGATGGTAATGCTTATCTTATTTTGATCAACATTAGCAAGCATGTACCAGACACTGTGCTAAACACTTTATATGCATTACCTCATTTAATCAACACAAATTTATGGAATAAGTACTATTATTTCACTCATTTTACAGAGGAGAACACTGAGTTTCAGAGATCAAATGATTTTCCCAAAGTCACCCAGCTAATATGCAGAAGAAATAGCATAGAAACACACACCTGGGGCTTCCCTGGTGGCGCAGTGGTTGAGAGTCCGCCTGCCGATGCAGGGGACGCGGGTTCGTGCCCCGGTCCGGGAGGATCCCACATGCCGCGGAGCGGCTGGGCCCGTGAGCCGTGGCCGCTGGGCCTGCGCGTCCGGAGCCTGTGCTCCGCAACGGGAGAGGCCGCAGCGGTGAGAGGCCCGCGTACCGCAAAAAAAAGAAAAAAAAAGAAACACAGACCTGTGTAGCCCCGTTGAAGCACTTTAGTATACTGTCTTGAGTAGATCTACCTCTTCTGGGTTCCAGGGTGTTCATAAGTGGGGAGAGTAAATGACCATATTTGGTTACATCTCAGTCCCTGGACTCATGTTATTATAACTTGGGGAACAGGAAGTACTGAGACTATTGAGACAGACTGCAAGTTCTGTCTTTAACCCTTCCCTTTCTGGATGTTTGCTCAGGTGCAACCACCATGCTTCAAGAGGAAGACGTGAAGAAGGTGGATCCTGTGGAGGATGTTGTCGAAGCTGGTCAGAATGATGAAGGGACCCAATGGCATGTCTTTTGAGGGACAGATGAAGAAATGGGAGGTGATTAGCTCAAGAAGAAAAGTCTATTGACGCATGATAACTGTCTTCAAATAGTTGATAGACTGTCACATGGAAGTAGCATTAGGCTTATTCTATGTGGCCGTAGGGGGAAATGTGGGAACAATGTGAAGATGTTAGGGGAAGAAAAATTCTGGATCAATAGAAAACAGCTTCATAAACGTAACACAGAATTTTATTACATTATATTGTGCCTTGGACCCCCTTACAAATCTGGAAAAGCCTGAGAACTCTTCTCAAAGGAATGTCTTTACGTGCATAAAATAAAATGCATAAGATTACACAGGAAACAAATTATATTGAAATATGAATATTAAAATCTTTAAAAAGTTGAAGCTGTCTGCAATGATTTTAAAGTGGATTGAAAATATTTGTGTTTTTTCGTTATTGATAAATTTGCTAGGGTTTGTTGCCTACATTCATAATAGAAGAAATGGTAAATTTCAGTTAGAGATTAGGAAAAATATATATTTTCTCCCATCAAAGTTCATGGTACCTCTAAGGGATGTGTGGATTCCACTTTAAGGTCTCCTGAATTAGAGGTATCCAATAGTGGAATGTAAAGTCATGTAAAGTTGTGTTTTTCTTGTCACAGGACAATTTTTTCCCCCACCATTCTGGCTAAATATACTTTGTTTATTTTTATTGGCGCATGATTGCTTTACAATGTTGAGTTAGTTTCTATTGTAGAACAAACTGAATCAGCTATATGTATACATATATCCCCTCCCTCCTGAGCCTTCCTACCCTGCCCATCCCACCCCTCTAGGTCACCAGAGAGCACCGAGCTGATCTCCCTGTGCTATACAGCAGCTTCCCATTAGCTATCTATTTTACACATGGTAGTGTATATATGTCAATGGTACTCTCTCAATTCATCCCACCCTCCCCTTCCCCCTCTGTATCCACAAGTCCATTCTGTACATCTGCGTCTCTTTTTCACAGGACAATTTTTAAAGAGACTGTCAGAGATGTTTAAGTAGGATTCCTGCTTTGATTACATACTGGATGAGAGAAACTCTGCAGGGTACTAATTTTAATATTCTATGTTGAAAACTCTTTAATGGCTTTTACTATCTACAGCAGGGATTTTTAATTTTTTAAGCAGCAGAAGACTTTCTTCAAATTAAAATCTTACATGGTCTCTCATTATATCAAACAGAACAAATGGGATCAGTTTTACACGGAAATGAAGGGCCTCGATCTCTGCCTGCTTAGCTTCCCCACTCACCTCTTTCCCTCTTCCCGACCTGCATCAAATTGAAGTCTCTGTTTTGATTGTGCAATCTCTTCTGAGGAGCCCTGGGGCTCTGTTAAACACAGGATCAAATGTAAGTTCCTTATCTCTGCATTCAAGGCCACGTAAAATCTTACCTCTCAGCTGCTGCTCAACAGAGCACTCATTGTCTCCAAACAACCCACAACATTCCTGACACCTCACCTTTGTTCACGCTGCTCCCCAGTCTGGAATGCCCTACACGCCCTCCTCTCTTTGCCAGTTCCCTAAACTATACCCTCCTTCAAGCTCAAATCAGGTTCCACTTCCTCCAAGAAGTATTGTCTGATCAATCACCCTTGGTGATAGTTCTTACACTCTGATTCATTTTAATACTTTTCTGCATTTGACACTATGTAAGTGATGTTGCTTTGCTTTTGTTGCTGTGTCCATTCTGTCTCACCAGGACAGCAGGAAACCAGGGCTCCTCGATTACCCTTATCTCGGGGGCCCAGTAAAGTATCCTGTACACAGAGGATGCTGAATCAGTTCTTGTCTGTGAAATTCATTTTTCATATTTGTCCTATTTCCCTACAGAAACCGTAAGCTTTTTGTGGACAAGAACATTCTTAGACATTTCATCTGCTGCAATCTCTCTGGAACCTAGCATGATCCAGAATCTACAAGAGTCTTGAACTGGGTAGAGTAGGATTTAGACAGGAAAGGTGTTAGATAAGGGCAATTTAGAAGGGATGAAAAATAACGTCTAATGTAGAGACAGTTGTATCTGTTGCTGGGGAAGACGACAGATGTTAAGAATAAGCTGTGGAGGGCTACCCTGGAGAGTGAGGGAGCAGGTCAAAACATGATTAGGTAAGCAAAGAATAAGACGTCAGCGAAGAGATAATATGAGTCACAAGAAAGATCAACAGGGATTAACTGGAAACTTGCTCTGAGATAAAAAGCAGGGATAGAACCCTTCTCTTCCTGACCATTCACCAAAGCTCAAACAGCTATGCAGTCCAAGCACAGAAAAAAAATACACTTTTGGGCAAAGACCCTGGTCTTCAAAGAAATATTTGAGATTTCCAAACTCTCATTTGAAAAAACATGGTCAGATGAGGTGTCTCCACACCACTGACATCCTAATGTCAGTTTTGTACTACATGTTCAGAAATCCAATTTAATAATAATACTTAGTTATAAGTGCCATGTATTGAAGGCTTATTTATGTGCAAGGCACTGTGATAAATGATTTAGACGAGAGAGGGGACTCTGGAATTTCAGGAAGAGAGTGGATAGGATAAGATAAAATAGGATAATAGGATCAAACGCTTCCAAGAAGTCAACAAGGGTAAGGACTCACAATAAATAACAGGAGCTCACAATGCCAAGGGCTTACCTTGTGACAGACACTGTTTCATGCATTTCACGTTATTTCATTTAACCATCATAAGAACCCTTTGAGCTAAGTATTATTATCCCCATATTAGAGGTGACAAAACTGAGATTCAGAGACATTAATTGACTTATTTTAGGTCACACAGCTTGTATGAATGGCAGAGTGACAGAGTCAGATTTTGAACCCAAGACAGCTTATTTTCATCTGATGTCTTTCCCATGGCTTACACTGCCCCTATTGCTACGTTGTCAAATATCAACCTTAGTTATTTGGGGAAACAAAAAACTCATTCAGTGAAATTGCCAATTGTATGTAGAAATAGGGGCCAGGGAGTTTGAGTGTAATAGAAAGCCAGAAAAATCCCCAAACCTCGCTTGAATCAGACATTTCAGTCTCTTTCCCCATTGTTAGACCTGCGCGGTCTCCTAGGAGTTTCGACTCGCCCAGGAAACAACAAGAGTCGGAAGTCGATGCAAAACGCAAGAGGTTTATTGAAGGCCGGTGCACCGGGGTTCCTTGGTCCTCATGCAGGAGGTCGAAGAAGAAACCCTTTTGGGCGCGAATATGTCAGTTTTATAGGTTCCCACTTCCCCGTATGTAAATTATAGATTTGGTTGTGTTCTCCTGCTGATTTGTCCCGGCTTAGGCTCGGACCAGAGAGGGAACTTGTCCCCAGCTGCCTGATTGGTCTTTGACAGACACCTTTTTTACATTTTGTTATCTCCCTCCTTCTCCCCAGCTGCCTGATTGGTCTTTGACAGACACCTTTTTTACATTTTGTTATCTCCCTCCTTCTCCCCAGCTGCCTGATTGGTCTTTGACAGACACCTTTTTTACATTTTGTTATCTCCCTCCTTCTCGGAAGGGGGCCGGACATCCTGGAAATTCACCCATTGTCTAAGAAGCCCCTATTGTCTGGAGAGTTCTTAATCATTAGCTGGAACAATGTCCCTCGAGTCCCACACCATCATATTTCAATACCCCTTCCAAGATCCCTGGAGACACTATAAAGAAATAGCTAATAAATGGCCAATAAGATTTCGATGTCTTGCTTTTCATCTCATGCAGGTGTTGAGAATAAGGAATGTACCAGAGAGCGCAGCAGAGATCTGGGAAGGAAGAGAAAGTGTCCTTTGCAAGATAGGATAAATCAGCTGGAATAATCAGAGGGTGACTGGCCTTTTTGTTTAGGCTGGAGGAGGTTTATAATTTACATTGGGTCAAAGAAGGAGCCAGTGGTCAAGAGGGGAAAGGATTCTGCTGTTTTTTGTTTCTGAACGAAAAATATTTATGTTCAGACAGCAGCCCTCTCTCCTCACTAGATCAGAGACATCAGTGGCATTCACCTCAAGCCCTGAGTTAGTAAAGTCATCATGGTTTACCTCAAGGAGAGATACACAGGTATTTACTAAGGGATTCTTGTACTTCAGGTACCTATTTAAAGGGTTTATGCAAATTCAACTGGCTTCAGGGCCAGTTACTGAGCACACATTCGGTCAGATGGCTCCAGACTGCATATTCAAGGCATTCTGTAGCAAGGTCTCTGCATCATTGCAAGCCACTTCTTCCTGATCTTCTCCTACCTAGTCACACCCTCAGAGAATCTGAATGAATCATGTGATGGCATAACCTTTTCCAGGTCCGTGATCTTGTCTGGAATGCATAAATTTCCTCTTCAAATCTTTACTACCCTGTCCTGCTCTTCTTTTTTTCCTTCCTCTGCTTCCTTAGTATCCTTTGCTCCTTTTCTTACTGACACGTATTCACCCCATTCATCAAGTACCTCGAGGGCATACTACTTCATCTTTGGCATCAAGGTAAAAACTGACGTTTGTTTACAAATAAAGCTATCACTTTTCAGCCTGAAAATGTGCTCATGCAGTTCCAGGGAAGAGAGAGGAGAGTACATATTTCTCAAACCTAGAATGCTCTTTCTTTTTTAAATCAACTTTATTGAGGTAGAATTTACATCAAATAAAATGTACCGATTTAAAATGTACAGTTCAATTACTTTTGACAAATGTATACACCTGAGTGACATCACTCCTCTCGAGATGTAAAATGGAACATCCCCCAGAAAGTTCCCTCCTACCCCTTTGAAGTCAAAATTCCCATTTTAACCCCTACCTTCTGGCAGCCACTAATCCGTTTCTATCTTTATAGTTTACCCTTTTCTAGAACTTCATATATATGAAATCACATGGTATTACGTTCTTTAATCTGGTGTTTGGAAATTCATCCATGCTATTGCATACGTCAGTAACTTGTTCATTTTAAAATTTCTATGCATCTTTTATTGCTTTCTAATTTATATTTCTTTGTAGAATATACCGCAGTTTATCTGTTGATCAACTTTGGGTTGTTTCCACGTTTTTAGCTATTATAAATGAAACTGCCATGAACAAACGAACAAATGAAAATATTTTTGTGGTGCACAAAATACCTAAATATGGAGTTGCTGGGGTCATCGGGGGATGTACATTTAAACTGATAAGAAACAGCAAAAACTTTTTTCGAAGAGGTTGTTTCGTTTTACATCCTATCTACAACGTATGAGACTTCCAGTTTCTTCACATTCTCACCAACACCTAAGATTGTCACTCTTTTAAACTTTAGCTATTCTAATGGGCATTTGTTTGATCTCATCTTAGCTTTAATTTACATTTCCTTGAAGACTAAAGATGCTGAGCATCTTTTCATGAGCTCATTGGTTTTCCATGTACCTTTTTTGTAAAGTGTTCCAAATCTTTTGCATCCCTTTCTTTTATTAGGCTGCTTGGCTTCTTAATATTGAGTTGGAAGAGTCCTTTATATATTCTGGATGCCAGTACTTAGTCAGATGTGTATACACATATATAATATTTTATGTTCAGACATATGATACATTTCAAGTTAATTTGTGTTCATGGTGTGAGGTAAAGATTCATCCCCCCCCCAATCTGGATATCTAGTTGATCCAGTTCTATTTGCTGAAAAGACTATTATTTCCACATTGAATTACTTTGAAACTTTTGTTAAGACTCAATTGAGCATACATGAATGGGTCTATTTTTTGACTCTATTCTATTCTACTGATCTTATTTGAATATCTTTTCGCCAATACCACACTGCCTTGATTAACTGTAGCTTTATAGTAAATTTTGATATGAAGTACTAATAAGCCTTCTGACTTTGCTTTTCCTTTTCAGGATTGCTTTGGCTATTTTAGGTTCTTTGTATTTTAATATTAACGTTAACATAAACTTGTCCATTTATATAAAGAATTTTGTTAAGCTTTTGACTGAAATTGCACTGAGTCTATAAATCAATTTGGGGGAGAATTGACACCTTTACAAAATTAAGTCTTCTATCATGACCACAGCATATCTCTCCATTTATTTAGCTTTTTTTTTTTTTAACTTTCTTTCAGAAATGATTTATAGTTTTCAGCATACAGGTCTAGTACATATTTTGGAAATTTTATCCTTAAGTATTTTTATACATATAAATGGAATTACTTATAAAACTTATTTTCCTAATTGTTTATTGTTAGTATATAGAAACACAGTTAGTTTTACTATGAATTGACCTCATTATCATGTTGCTATTCCCTTGTTGCGATATATCATTATTCTCCAGCTGCTTTTAAGAATTTCTGTCTTTGATTTTTAGATATTTAACTAAGATGTGCCGGAGTGTGGTTTTCATTATAATTAGCCTGCTGGGTTTGCTGAGTTCCTGGATATGTAGCTTGTTTTTTTTTTCACCAAATTTAATAAAGTTTGAATATTGTTTCTTCAAAAAAAGCTTTCTGCCCATTCTCTCTCTCTCCTTGCCTGTGGGGATGCAGTTACATGTATTGAGAGCTTTGTATTATCTCACAGGTTACTGAGGCACTTAACTGTCTTTCAATATTTTTCTCTCTGTTTTTTCAGATTGGGTAATTACTATGAGTTTGTCTTCAAACTCACAGATTCCTTCTTCTGCTAACTCCAGTTTGCTTTTTTTTTTTTCCAGTTTGCTTTTAAGCTCTTCTAATGAATTGTTTCATTTCAGATACTTTAAATTTCTAGAGTTTTTTTTAGCTTTGTTTAAATAATTGTATTTAATATTTTGACATTATAATTTGCATTTCACCTTTAATAATGTTTTTTTTTTTACTGGAGAAATTCGACATGTAACATTGTGCAAGTTTAAGGTATACATCATGTTACTTTGATACACTTATATATTGTAATATGGTTGCCGTCCCTTTATTTTATTTTATTGGAGTATAATTACTTTACAACGTTGTGTTAGTTTCTGCTGTACAATGAAGTGAATCAGCTATATGTATACATATATCCCCTTCCTCTTGAACCTCCCTCCCACCCACCTAGAGTTTTAATGTGGTTCTTCATTATTGTTTTCATTTCTCTGATGAGACTGATTCTGTTTTCTTATTCAAACTGTTCTTTTGGTCAAACCATATTTTCCTTTATATCTTTGAATATATTTTTAACAGCAGCTTTAAAATTCTTGTCTGTTAATTCCAAAATCTGGTCCATCTTGGGGTTGCTTTATATTGATTTCTTTTTCCTTGATTTAGGAGCAAATATTCTTCTTTGCCTGTTGAAAAAAAATTTGAATGTGTTGCTAGACATTTTGGATGATCTATTGTAAGGAATCAATTATGTATGCTGTCTTCCTTTACTTCACTGGAAGTTCTCCTTGCTTATGTGGGGGCTTGGTTATAGGTTTTGTTAGGGTAGGTCTAGAGTAGCCTTTACCCTATAACATTGTCCTTTTCCTAATTCATGTCCTTTCTGTTGTCTTAGCTGAATGCTGGGGATTTTATTGATGTCTTTCCACTCTGGTTGCAGTGGAATTCCAATGTTTTTGAGCATTGTGCAACCTCTAGAGTCTCTGTTCCACTGTCAACCCCATAACAGCCTCTTGCTGCTAAGTCTTGCTCGGTTCTGCCCTGCACCTGTATAGCCCAACCCTTAGCCAATGACTTATGGGAACCCCAACAGAGTCATCTGTGAACCCTACTGTACAGTTCTCTGCTCTCTGGTATCCTTCCCTGAGCTCCAATATCTGTTCCCTCAGCTCAGCAAGACTGTTATGGTCTGCTTGGTGTTTATTTTCCTGTGTCTTGTTCTCAAAATTGTCCCAAAGCAGGGAAATGACATGAATTTGGGGCTTACCTTGTATGTTTTCCTTTTCTTAGTGACCAAAGTCCTGTATTGCCTGTTGTTCAATACCTTAAAAGAGTTGTTTATATTATGTCCAGTCTTATAGTTTTTTAAATAGCAGGAAGGCATGTTTGGTACTAGTCACTCCATCATAAATAGAAGCAGAGGGCTTCCCTGGTGGCGCAGTGGTTGAGAGTTCACCTGCCGATGCAGGGGACACGGGTTCGTGCCCCGGTCCGGGAGGATCCCACATGCCGCGGAGCGGCTGGGCCCGTGAGCCATGGCTGCTGAGCCTGCGCATCTGGAGCCTGTGCTCTGCAACGGGAGAGGCCACAACAGTGAGAGACCCGTGTACTGCAAAAAAAAAAAAAAAAAAAGAAGCAGATACCTCCCTGCTTTCTTATGCTTTAGCAAATTTTATTTCCAAGTATTATTATTATAGTTATTGTTGTTGATCCTTTATAAAAATTAGGAGATGCTAAATGAATGAGCGAAGATCCAAAGGCAGGCCATTTAACTCTAAATCCCGTGTGCTTTCCATTATACTGTGTTGCCTCTCCATTTAAATAGCTTTCTAGATGCAGTGATTTGATAGATGCTGAAGAGGTACCACTAAAACCAAATCTCTTCCTCCACAGTCTAGCACAGAGATCTGAAGACTTCACTATCTTAATGTCCTTTCTAAAATTTTAGACACCCAGGGATGTTACAATGGTTTAGTAGCAATCAGTCATCTTATAATGGGCTAGAAAAGACCTTAGCAATGATCCAAAACAACTCTTTCATTTTGAGGAAAGTGGGGCAGCAAATAAAACAAGTTATCTGCTTAAGGTCAAACATCTAGTAAATAGAATAACTAAGACTTGAAACATGTTATTCTGTCTGATGTTCTTGCCCCCAGACTCAGCAGCCTCTATGACTGCTTAGAGTCAGACTCTTGGAGAATGGAGCCTAGAACAGTTGTCGTGGAAAAGGTATAACATTTCACAGTCATAGTTGCTTCATTTCTTTTAAAAGGCAATGATGATGTCAGTAAAGTGAGTTATCCCCTTGTCTGGTCATCCTCTGAGAAGTTTCTGTTTTCAGTTCAGAAAATAATCATTAGGCCTGAGCAGGAAACTTTGTCATAGCTGTAAGAATATGAGAAGTGAGCCATACCTCCTTCCAGGATGTAATTACTTCTCAACACAGTGCTGACATAGCACTGGGATCAGGTGTTGAAATTTACATGCACTCAAGGGATTTCTAAGGGGAACAAAGCCACCCTTTTTCCTACATTCCAGTTGTGATAACCACATGTAGTATTAATTCAAAGCCTTTCTGAGAATCTGTGGGACCTTTCATGAAAAAGATGAGGTGGACCGGAGACTCCTTCCCTTTAGCCTTCAGTCATTCAGATAGCAGAGTCAGACAGGTAAACATAACATGGCCCCTCTTGATCCTAATTTTAGTTATTTCCCATTGCTCTAAAAGCATGTGCCTTAAACCCTGCTGTAATTTCTCCATCTCCTAGAATTTTCTCACTTTTTTCTATCTACTAGTCAGGCAAAGGAAAGCTAAATTTTCATTTAAGGTTTGACATTGAGAACCTGCCAGAATTACTTCAGCACTTCTCAATTTTGGGTGTGGTTTACTGTCACACAAACCCCCTGCCTCAAACACCAAACCAAAAGGAGACATTGTGAATCTCCTTGCCCTTTCTGAGTTTCTATCAGTAATGAAGAAGACATAAGACGTGAGATTTTTATCAATTGGACAAACTGTAGCTATTATGTCTCACGTTCCAAGACCAGATTCATACAAATAATCTAATGAGGGGCTGCTTGCTATGCCTTGCCTGGTGAATGGAATCCTGTAACCTCAGTACTGAAGTATCATCTCCTAACCTTTTAGTCAAAAATGAGTCTGAAGAAGCTCACTTACATCATTGTACTCCTCAAACCTCAAACGTCAAATAGACAAGAAGAATAAATGTGAAGTTGCCAAAGTCTTACAGATTGAACTATCAACAATAATAACAAGAACAATAATAATAACTTACATTTATTATGTACCATACATGGTTCTAGGCACTTTACATGTGTTTATTATTTTAATCCTTGCATCAACCCTATGAGGCAGGTGCTATTCTTCCATTCTACAGATGAAGAAATTCGGTCAGAGTGTTTAAGTAACTTGAACAAGGTCACAGGAGTGGTTCAGTGGCTAAGCCCAGATTTGCACCTGGACAAGCCTGCTTCCAGAATTGTAGTTCTAACCATCAGGTAGGAGTAACAAGCATTATCCTTGGCTCTCTGCCCATATCCAAACTATGGCTTGCATTCTAAGCCACCATGCTTACAAGAGTTTAAAAATACATAAATAATTTGAAAAGGTATTAAAAAATTGTGAACATCTTTATTTTAAGCTAAGATTGTTCCCTGTATTTAGTTGAATTACTTAGCTAGAAAGCAGATGTGGAAAGATTGGGTGGCTAGTGGCCTGGGTCTTGGCCCCAGTTATGCTATTAGCTAGTCTTGTACCTAATCATCCTAGAAGTCAGTTTCCTGACTTGCAAATTCAATAGGTATTGAGTACATACTTTGTGCCAGGCACTGTATATAGTGCTAGAGAAAGAGTGATTAACAAGTAGGTACCTAATTATTACAACTGAGAATGTCAAACTATGCAATCTCTAAAGTCCCTTCCAGAACTAAGCATAATCAAAGCCAGAAGTATTCTAGATGCATTCCCAACAGAAAGGTACTGATTAAACAGCCACTTGACTCACTAGAGAAAATATTAAAGCCTGGACTCAAAACTGACTCAACTAAACTGCTCTGTGACCACAAATCTCCCTACATCATCTCCCAGTTGCTAATGCAAATTATCTCCAGGGCAAGACTGCTGGAATATAGCCTCCCTACTCCATGCAGGCCCTGGAACAAAAAAGCTGTAATGATTTTTATGTTCTCCTCCTTTCTCCCTACTTTCTGACTTGGCAAACAGTTCCCTTTACTCACAGGGATTTATAGCTTTAAAGAATACAGAAAGTCAGTCCTGGAAAGAAGTATTTAGTAACCACAAAGTTGAGATAAGTGGGCAAACAGAAGTCATGTTGTTGAAAACCCACATCTATTGATTTTCAACAGAGGATCTGGAAGTAGGACTAAACTGACCCTGCCTTTATTCCAGCCAAACCATCCAGGAGAAACTGGGCATATGTAGCCTAGTCCCTTTCTTCTTCTTTTTCTTGGGAGTGAGCCTGCCCACACGGATCCCATATTTTCCTCTGCTTCTCTAAGCCATAAATTTTAGGGTAAGCCCCTCTCATGCGCACATTGTATTTGTGTACTATAGTTAGATCTATATGACTGAACATATAGTCCATCTTTGGAAGCGGCCTGAGATGAAGCGAAGGTCACGACATGGATAACAATGTCCTTCCACAGGTTATGTGCCTGAAAGCAAGAGTCAGACTGACTGAAAGCTCTCAGTTTTACTTAGCTTTGCCAACAATCTTCATAAAAGAAGAATCAGAATGTCATTTTGCTATTTCACTCATTCATATAATGATACCTCATCTATTCATATCCCTTCATTTTAAAGATGGGGAAGCTGAGAGCTAGAAAAGCCAAGTGATGTGCCCAAATCACACTGTTCATTAGAAGCAGAGTGGATATTCCTGTTTCTCCGAATAGAGGGGTCTGATTCTGGGAGAAATATCAATGCCAGGTTTAGGTTTAATTTAACTTCTATGAATATTTACTCAGATTTTACTTTTTTTAGTATGGTGAGAATGCATCTACTAAAAGAGTTCCACATTACATCATTACTGTTTTGTGGGGAGAAATAACAGACGATTGATGGCTTTTAAAATTGGGTGTGGTCACTGAAAGAAAGGGAGCAACTAATATTTCAGACGAAAAAGACACTATAAATATTCTGCACAGAATGAGATCTAAGGTTCTGTACCTCCTAGCCTCTGATCCACGAAGTGGCAAAGTGTCCCAGCTGCCAGCCTGTGCCATGTGAACTCCTACTGCAACCACTAGAAGGTGCTTTCAAGGGGTGGCTTCTCTCCTCAGCACTGAGTCATGAACAATATCATTTGCCGGCCAGTTGGAGCAAATGCAACAAAATGATTTTGCTACAGGTAAAGAAAGGGCCCCTGAGGTGTCAGCTTTAGGAAGGCGGATGAAATATGCCAGTGAGTGTAATCAACCCTTGGCCATCCTTGTAGAAAGATACTTTAGATAAAGCGAATGACCCAATTCCGATCTACTTGTAGCCAACACCCTCCTTGGCTTCACTGAGTGAGAAGTTCCATTTCTCATCCTTGTTTTGCTGTTTTATTTACACTCATCTGCAATGTGGACTGGAACTCTAGTCTCCTTTCAGCCACACTAGACAGAGTAAATTAGAATGGCTGAGAACCCTCAGGCTCCTAAGCAGCAACGTTCTCCAGATCCACAGGATTCTTTTCCAGCTGCTCTGCTAACTGCTGCTCAGCTATTCTATAACTACATTTGCCCCATCCTCTGCTCCATTTGTCTCTACTCATCATCCACCCCTCCCTTTGCTTGGGTTCCAGTGATCTCTTTCCATCCTTTGTTGAGCTATACCAGTTAAACCTAAGCACCCAATTTTCTTCCTGCCTCCCTGCTTTCATACATTAACAAATGCAACCATATTTCTTAAATTGATTCCTCAGAGGCTGTTATTTTTTCTCCGGAACATCCAGCAAGGTCATAGATGAGGAGTTTCTTTCTCACGCTTTAGGGAGACCAATACTGAGGAGATGTGGAGCTCAGCTAGATAGTAATACAGACTGAACTGTGCTAGTTTTTGTTTGCCCAAGTTTCTCTGGGAACTTTTTGATGAGCTGGCACCCTCCTGAACTTGGCCGTAAGATTCAAATTAACCTTATTCACAGACCTTGAAGACAAGACAGAGCACTGTAACATATCAGCTGAAGGCAATTTCCTTCAATGGCTGTTTGGTTCCGTTCAATTTACTTACTCTGGAGTCGGATAGCACTAACTGAAGAGCACTAGTGTACATAGGACATGATCACAGCTTCTTCCTCTTCCTATCCCAATAGGGTAAACAGCAGGTTACCAGCTTTGCTTTCGGCTTTAGTGGAAGCAGATTTTGATTGGGGGCAATCAGGAAGCAGACAACTGAGAGACCATCTGTGTGCTTAGCAAAAGAGCCCTAAAATTCGAATGGTGGAAGCAGATCTGAACATCACCAGAGAGCTGTATAAAAAAAAATTTAAAGAAAGTTAGCCAAATCTCTGAATATTCTATGTATCTCTCTTTGCAATACTCAGACTGGAGCCATAGTTTACTTTGAACCCCGTGGCTTTTCAATAAAGCTCAAAGAGGTTGCCTTGGTCAATAACGATAGCAATTGGGAGAATCACTCAAATAGGCATTTGTTTCATGGAGACAGAACATGCAAAGTCATGCTCATGACAGGAAACAGGATGACCACTCGCCTTATTCATATATTTAAGAACTAACATTTGTTTTCCTCTGTGCTTTGGGGGAAATTTGCAAAATGTTAAAAGTATAAAAAATAAAAGCTATGCATATTCTAAAACTTCATAAACATAATAACTTGTCATATTTTCTTCTTTTTCTATATATCTTAGTTTAAATGAGATTATACTGGGAGTATAATTTAATATAGAGTTCTTAAAAATTCTACCATAGTGATAACTTCCCTATGTTGTATATTCTTTTTAATGATATTTTAATGCCTGCACAATGGCCCTTTTCTCTAACATATTTAGCTTTTCCCCAACATTTTGCTTTTATAACAAATATAATGAGCATTACTGTGCATAAAATTTTTCCTGTAGTTTGGATTTTTGTTTTTTCTTCTAGGATCGATTCCACCACCATTGAGGAAAGATTTTGACTCCACGACATGTCTATTTGGTGCGTGGATTTTTACTCTGATCTTATGGGGTTTGAGCACACTTGGTTAAATAATTTGGTCTCCATCCAGATGTTGGGCATTGCCCAGTCAGGTCCTTAGTAAGCTTTTGTATTTCTCTCAAACTTGTCCTGGAACACCAGCTTTAGGATCCTAGTGACAAGATCATTAATTTAGTAATAAATTATATAAGAAATATATGTAATCAATAGCAGCTTTTATTGCACATACTACAGATCAAGTATTGTGCTAAAGTTTTTAAGTGGATTATCTAATTTAACTTTAAAGCAAGCTTTAAAGCAAGCTTTCCTGCTCATAAGAAGCACTTGGACTTGGGGCTAAAAATAACAGGATCTCAGGTGCAGGAAGGCATTTCATGTTTGTGGGCTTAGTTACCTCCCTAAAATGGGCAAAAACACTGGCGTTGCCTGACTTACGGTGCTAGCTGAGTGGTCCTAAGATGGTAAATTACTTACTAAAACTTTATAAAGGTTATAAAACTCTATGTAAAAGCAAGTTCTTAGTATTGGTTTTATTGGTAACTGGAAAAATACTTGTCCAGACCTTCCACAGCTTTGGCAGTTTAAATAAACCAATGTAATTAAAGCTGGGCCTGAGAAGGTTATAATTTCATATTTCTTTATTTTTGAAACAGATCACTAAATCCTGTAGAAAAGAGAAAAATATATTTATTAATTCTACAATTATTGTTACTGATAAGGGAAAACAGGTTAGTGCATATATGAAGAATCATGGATCACCCTATTGTATTGGAAATTCTATATAGGAGTTATTTGAGAGCTTTTGAAGTTTAATGTGACATTTGATATATCACTTTATTTCTTGTTCAAATTTATGTAAGCAGAAAAGGAAACATAGCCTTTGTTACACCTGGGAGAAAATGGTTGAAAACACCTTATTACATGGCATACCGACAATGAAGTCAGCTATTAATAATTCTGTTTAAATAGGTTCAGTGATGATTAACCGTTGAAACTTACTGGGTAACCGAAATATAATAAAAGCAAAGTGAAGTTCAGGTAGACATTTAGGAACAAGAAACCAAAGGTAATCAGTTTCACTGGACTCTCTAATATCTTTGAAACCTAGGCCACAATTTGACTTCTTTAAAAGCTGGTCTAATTAATCTCGCGTTGCCATAATCTCCTGTTTCTATTAGCCACACCCTTATTTATTCCTGTAGTACCATTCTGGCTTTTCTCTTCTTATATTGTTTTGGTCATTAACTCTTTGTGCCACTAAAGCATCTTTCTGGACAATCTTGACTGTGTTTGAATATCGGCCTGGGAATTATTTCTGCTCAAGCATAGCCTAACTAGGGGTCCATGGAAGAAGTTCCTCTTCTCCTTAGAATAGTTATCTTGCATTAATCTAACACAGGGGCCCTGTTGAGGGCATTTGTGAGTTGTAAAAGCCTCTCTTTCCAATTTTCAGATTGGGATTTTTGAATGTCATGAAGTACTAAACTGATTGAGAAGATAAAGAACAAGAAAAGTTTGGGAGGGATTTTGATTTTGAAGAAGAAATATGAAAGCATGTAAGGTATGTATCTTGTCTGAGATGCCTTTCGAATGGTGGGCCTTGTGCCATTTTGTAAGAATGTGTTGCATGGGGTTAACAAAGCAACATAAGTGCTAGTAACACGTTTCTTTAGTCAAACTGGCTAATACATTACAAATTTTTTTTTTTTTTTTTTTTTTTTTTTTTTGCGGTACGCGGGCCTCTCACTGTTGTGGCCTCTCCCGCTGCGGGAGCACAGGCTCCAGACGCGCAGGCTCAGCGGCCATGGCTCACGTGCCCAGCCGCTCCGCGGCACGTGGGATCCTCCCGGACTGGGGCACGAACCCGTGTCCCCTGCATCGGCAGGCAGACTCTCAACCACTGCGCCACCAGGGAAGCCCCATTACAAAAATTTTTAAATAGTTTGCTACAAAACAAGCATTTTGAATATTCAGCAATGTTACAGTTCTGAGCCCTGCACCTTAAAGATAGAAGATTGTATCTTTAGGTGGGTGCAGGGGGCCAATCAGTCCCAAGTATAAATCACTCAGATTTGAGAGAGAACCAAGAAGAAATGTAGCAATTTGGTTTTCAATCTGTCATACAGAAAGATCAACCAATCTAAAGGGCATTATAAGTGTTTGCATTGCCCAAAAGTCAGAATTTGCAAACAAGCTGAAGTGATATTAAAAATAAATGTCGTAGGTTCTTTCTTGTCTTTGCTATTATAGTTTTATTAGTCTTTCTCTTTTGTAGGGCTATCAAGGTGATTTAGTCTTGTTTACAAAAATGATACAGCACTTTGCAGTCACTGGATATTGTTTGGTTTTCTTTAAAGATGCATATAAAGTACTCCCAAAGTCTAAGGATTTCTTAAAATTCATGCTACTCTTCAATGAAAAATGTAAACCATCCATGTATATTTATACAAAATATCTTTTCTTTGTGTTTTTGCTTAGTTTGTCCCCTCTGTTTGGATTTTCATTATCTTCTCTTGCCTTTCTGGTAAACTTCCGCTTACTCTTCGAGACTCAAATATGTTTCAGGAACTCTTCCAAGACCTTTACAAAGAGATAATTGCTTCCTCTTCTGTATTCCCATTGCATTTAATTCATACCTCTATGAAAGCACTTAGCATGTGTGGCTCTGGAGAAAAGGGACTATATTTTAGTTTTCTCTGACTATTTAGAAAAGAGTAGATACTCATTACATGTTTGTTGAATAAATGGATTACTATCTTAGGTCTAATTGATTCTGGCTAACACCTACGTTTACTGAGTTCCATGGGACCATTGCAGGCAGTGTGGCCTGGTGCCAGGAGAGGGAAACAGAGTGGTTCCCTAAGTAGAGTCCATAGTTATTTTGGACAAAAACAGATGCTAGAGTGGTAATTTTCAAACCTGGCTGCAGATTAGAGCCACCTGGGGAGCCATTAAAACTATCAATGCCTGGCCCCATCTCAGACCCACTTAAATCAGAGTACTGGGGGTAGGGCCCAGGCATTGATAGATATTTAAACCTAATATACAGCCAGGGTTGAGTACCGTTGAGCTTGAGATTGAGGAACCTGGGATTGTCAGATAGTGTCTATGCTGAAATGGAAACAGGACAGGAGATGAGTCAAAGAACTTGAACCCAGGAATGAGATCAAGGTGGATGTAAATCCATGAAATGGGGAGGAGCCCAAATCAGCACACAAAATAAAAGGCTGATTAATGCCAAGTTCAGTAATAATAGCCGGATAAGAGTCAGAAGTTAGGCATGCAGAATCAGAGACGGTCAGAGAGCCAAGTTTCTAATTGTCACAATTAGTTGCCAGAGATTATAAATTCCTTTCAAGCTGTGATTTGGGTCCATCTAGCTTGACAAACTCAGAGTCTCACCTCTGCAAGTCAAGGATCTCCAAAACAAATTGGATTTATTATAAAGCCAGAAGTTTTATCTGTGCATACAGTCCTTCTTTCTCATATTATTCCCCTCACGAACACTGGAAAGTTTTGAGAAGAGACTTAGGAAAACACAATTTCCAGCAAAATTTCTCCCTTGCTCCTACTTACTATTATTATTTTTGGTGCAGTAATCATGTCAGGCCAAAGATAAGTGAAAGAACCCTTGGATACAAAGATCCAATGACTCTAATCTAGTACATTAAAAATATAAGCAGATTGACAAGTTCAGTTAATACTAGAGAGCTGAAAAACAAGATAAAATAATTTTATACAGCATTTCCTTTGGAAGATTTTATTATCTAATTTCATATGTATTTGTGTGAGATATTATTTAGTTATGGCTAAGCAGACTTATTTCCAAGTGTCCATCTCTATATTCATTTCACAACAAAAATTTTGACATATATTGAGTCAAAATGTCCCTCTCAAAGGCAAGGCTTTTTAGGGTTGCATTCAAAATACAAGATCCCTGATACAAGACTCTCTTTTTGATATCCAACTACTTACTTGCCATGTTTCCTTGGTTTTATCATATTTTTCATGGCAATAATCTGTACATAGGGAATTATTACAAGGACTTAGAAGTCAATGGATTTGGGAAAAGGGAGTCACTGGTGACATAGCAGAAAGTAGTTTCAGTAGCAGTGGAGTCTTAGCCAGATTATAAGGTGCTGAGAAGTAAGTGAGTGGTAACAAAATGCAAGCAATAGAAACAAATGCTTGCTTTTTGACAAGTTTAAAGTAATGGAAGATGCAAGGTTGAGTGGTAGCTGGAGAAAGGAGTAGTACTGAAGTAAATTTTTATTTTAGAATATTTATAGGCTTAGAAAGAATAACTAGAAGAAAATTATAAAGATAAATATCAAGAAAAAAGGTACCATAGAGACTGCTAATTGTTCCTCAATATCTGTCCCCTCCTTCCTCAGTAATAGAAATCTCATATCTTACCTGGGCATGTGCAAAGGTACATTCTCCAATCTCCTTTGCAGCTAGGTATGGCTATATAACTAAGTTCTGGTCCATGGGATGTAAGCAGAAGTGATAGGTTCACTTCCAGGAAGTGTTCTTAAAAGGAAGGCGTGTGCCTTTCTATACTTTTTTGTTTCCTGTTAGCTGGAATATGGACCTAATGGCTAGAGCTGCAGTTCTTGGCCTATGAGATAAACTTTAAGGTGGAAGCAGTATGCTGAGGTTGGAAGAGCAACAAGATAGAAGGGATTTGTGACTTGATGGTTATGGAGCTAATATACCAGATCTGAGCTGCTTATGTTTATGCTTATGCTTTTAATTTTAATTTTTTAAATAGAAGTATAGTTGATTTATAATATTGTGTTAGTTTTAGGTATACAACAAAGTGATTCATTTATACATACAAATATGTCTGTTTTTTTCAGATTCTTTTCCCTATATAGGTTATTACAAAATATTGAGTATAGTTCCCTGTGCTATACAGTAGGTCCTTGTTGGTTATCTATTTTATATATAGTAGTGTGTATATGTTAATCTCAAACTCCTAATTTATCCTTCCCCCCTTTCCCCTTTGGTAACTATAAGTTTGTTTTCTATGTCTGTGGGTCTATTTCTGTTAAGTATATAAGTTCATTTGTATATTTTTTTTAGATTCCACATATAAGTGATATTGTATGATATTTATCTTTCTCTGTCTGACTTATTTCACTTAGTATGATAATCTCTAGGTCCCTCCATGTTGCTGCAAATGACATTATTTCATTCTTTTTTATGGCTGAGTAATACTCCATTGTATAAATACAGAGTAATAGAAATAAAAACAAAAACAAACAAATGGGACCTAATTAAACTTAAAAGCTTTTGCACAGCAAAGAAAACCATGAACAAAATGAAGAGAAAACCTATAGAATGGGAGAAAATATTTGCAAATGATGTGACTGACAAGAGATTAATTTCCAAAATATACAAACAGCTCATACAGCTCAATATAAAAAAAGTCAAACAACCTAATCCAAAACTGGGCAGAAGGTCTAAGTAGACATTTCTCCAAAGAAGACATACAGATGGTCAAAAAGCACATGAAAAGATGTTCAACATCACTAATTATTAGAGAAATGCAAATCAAAACTACAATGAAGTATCACCTCAGGCTGGTCAGAATGGCCATCATGAAAAAGTCTACAAATAATAAATGCTGGAGAGGGTGTGGAGAAAAAGGGAACCTTCCTACACTGTTGGTGGGAATGTAAATTGGTACAGCTACTATAGAGAACAGTATGGAGGTTCCTTGAACAACTAAAAATAGAGCTACCATATGATCCTGCAATCTCACTCCTGGGCTTATATCCAGAGAAAACCATAATTCAAAAAGATAGATGCACCCCAATGTTCATAGCAGCACTATTCACAATAGCCAAGACATGGAAGCAACCTAAATGTCCATCAACAGATGAGTGGCTTAAGAAAATGTGGTATATTTATACAATGGAATATTACTCAGCCATAAAAAAGAATGAAATAATGCCATTTGCAGCAACATGGATGGACCTAGAGATTGTTATAGTGAGTAAAGTAAGTCAGACAGAGAAAGACACATATCATATGATATCCTTATATGTGGAATCTAAAAAAATATCATACAAATGCTTATGTTTATCTTAGAGGGAATCTTCTGTCTTGTTTAAACCACTGTTATTTTTTTATCACTTGCAGCTGAACCTAATCCTAATTAGTATAGCAGATAATTGATAGGGGGTGGGATTGAAATTAAAGTGATAGATTTTACTTGACAAGGAGGGAGGGTACATACCTTACCTGAGGTAGGACAGAAAGAGGAGAGAATGTTTAAGAATCTAGTATGTTTCTGACGTTGGAACATCATCTCATCTTTGATGGTTTCAATTATCTCAGTAAAAAAGGAAGTCATTATCTGAAGGTGGAGCTCAGATTCAGTGTTAGAGAATGAAAGAAACTCTAGATCAGTACTACTCAAATTGTGGGTCCTTGAACCGGCACCATCAGCATCACTTGGGAACTTGTTAGAAATGCAGAATCTTAGGCTCCACTCTACACCTACTGAATCAAAATCCTTGGGGATGGGGTCCAGAAATATGTGTTTTTAACAAGATCCCCAGGTGATTTTTATCACACTAACATTTGAGGAGCAGGGCTATGAAAATCTCTGTGGAGGAGCCAATAGAGAATTCATCAGTAATGTACAAAAGTGCATCTTTTGAGATGTGAATAGTAATCCTTGAAGTTCTACTGTGAATACGGCAAAGATGATAATGTTACTGATGATGATGACTTATCCAGGATGCAGATGGGAGAAAATTTCCACAAGTTACAGTATTTCTTTATGGCCAAGTTAACATTGCATCACACTTTCACTCTGCTCCAAGATAGACAAAGCAAGGCAGCAAGTTGGTTTAGCCCTGTTTCCCAAATTACTGTAATTCTGTGACCTATCTGGGCTGTCTAAACTGAGGTCATAAACCATTTGAAGGCACTGATATTAGATTATTTGCATTAAGTTTCAAGATAATTGTATCTGGCCACTCCAATGTACATAAACAATATTTGAAGCAAAACTATTAACACTATAATTCCAGCCAGTTTCCTATGCTCATTTTTTTTGGTTGGTTGTGGGAAAGCACTGGAGAGGGAGGACCAAAAATTGACTCCCCTTTCATAAAACAATCTTATTTATAGGTTAAAGTTTAGGGGCACATAGTCCAAATCTTGTGCCTATTTTGATCTTTTACTTTCTCTGTAATTGAATATTTTGTGTTGGGCTGTGGTCAACATTGTAAAGACTTTTGAAAACATCATTAGGACTGTAAAATATGTGTAGATTTATGCACATTTACAGTAATATCCCATTCTGTAGTTTTTTTTGTGTGTTTTTTTTTTTTGCGGTACGCGGGCCTCTCACTGCTGTGGCCTTTAGGCTCCGGACGCGCAGGCTCAGCGGCCATGGCTCACGGGCCCAGCCGCTCCGCAGCATGTGGGATCTTCCCGGACCGGGGCACGAACCCGTGTCCCCTGCATCTGCAGGCGGACTCTCAACCACTGCGCCACCAGGGAAGCCCCTGTTCTGCAGTTTTTAAAAACAAGATGACTTGCATAAAGCTTCTACTGCACTAACTCAAATAAGCTCTCCAAATCCCTTACATTTCCAACCACTACCAAGTGCGTAAAACTAAAATTATACCAAGATGCCTCCATGTGAAAATAAAAAAAAAAGAACAATGCAAAAATAAACTCATATCTCCAAACTCTCAAAAGTTCAATTTGTCTTTGGCATGGGTTTTGGGCAAGAAGTCAGCTATTTGATCTGAATCAGTTCACTCATCTCATTTTGCCATAAACAGTATATGGGGACATGTCAAATCTGAATTAATATGGCAGAAGGAACAGAAAGATAAGGAAGAAGAATTATTTTGTTTATATGGAACTATTCTGGTCGCAAGACAAGAAAAAAGGAAAGGAAGTCTGACCTATGGCTAATATCTATTTATTTGTGATCATAATCAGCTTCTTGTTCAAAGTTTCTATGCATATAGGACTTAGGCTGTTGTATAATTACTGTGATGCTCGTTAAGATACCGTTTACTTTTATTAGTATTTTAAATCCATCCTTTGCTAATTTAAGCAAAGGGCTTTGGTAGCCAAATGTACTTAAATTGAAATCTATACATTTTGGGAAATGTATAATAACTTAAATAAAGACTCCAAATGCGGTACTAAAGGCCTCCCCAGACCCAGGAAGTATTGTTCCTCAGCAGGGACTCATTTGTGACATGATCATTGATCATTGGACCATACAAAAAAAAAAAATAGTTTAAAAAGAGATTGAGTGGGGTTAGCAGTGTATCAGTCTCCTACAAATCTTTGTTCCAACACTGCTTTACTTTTCAGTGCCTTGTCTAATGGTGCTGATGAAGTATTTCACATGTTGCATTGTAGTCAGAAATAGTTTTAGTCCAACAATGAAGCTCTCATAGAAAAAATATGACAAGAACATCTTCAACTAGCGATTGGCCGGAACCCACGTATTCAGAGAATTTGTAACAATTGCAACAACCGTATTTAATACTAAATGTTACTTTGTTCTAGATAGGGCTACAAGCTTTACATAAATTATCTCCTTTGATCCTCACAGCACTTCTATGAGGTGGGTACTATTAACATTCCTGCTTTAGAGATGAGAAAACTGAGGCTCAAGAAGCCAAAGGCCTCGGAGTTGCTCAATCACAGAGACAGGATGGGAATCTACCTTCTTCTCCCTCTACAGCCCTTGATTTTAACGACTCCTTCACTAAACTGCTTAATTGTGAATATCAGGAGTGGCAGTGGGGTTATTTGTAACTTCAGTTTTGCTATTTTAAAATCTATCTTCTTGTGTACAGCATGGACTCAAATAAATACACTGTTAATTCTATTTGATAATTCTATTTGGCAAAGTGACAGACCAGATGCTTGGATATGTTGACTGAACTGGCCAGTCAGTCCAGTTATAGTGGACAATCCTGTAATTCACAGGAAAAAGCAGCCTGAAGACTTCACAGAAACCTTACTGTAATACTTCAATGGCTTTTGAGTGGGCTATCCACTGCCCTGATTAACCTTTACGAGGTAAAATTGCTATTTCTTTCTTGCACGAACTACTTAGGCCACCATTTGGAGGTGGAGGGCAGTAAGTTCTACTTCGGATAGCACTGTGGTAGGTTCAGATCCAGAATATCTTTCTGAGGACTACAATCTTAATTTCATCTCTGAGAGGCAGGTACAATATAGGATGTATTAATCTGGATGTTTTACTTTCAAATATTTATCTGGAAAAAAGGTTGACCCTGTAATTGTTTAGTGACTTTTACGTCAGCTTTCCAATCACCTGATAGTTCTCCTACCAAAAGACTCATCCTCACTCTTTATTTAATTGCCAATGAATCTCTCCATTATCTCCCACTAGAATGCAAACTCCATAAAGGCAGAGGCAGTGTCACTCTTGTTTACAGTGGTATTCTCTGTAGCTGCCATGGTGCCTTGAACAGAGTAATCGCTCAATGTTTTTTGAATGAATGAATGAGAGAGCAAAGACACATGTGCTTGCTTCTGAGCAAAGATCGTTTTGCACCTGGAGTTGCCATCCAAAGTGTAGAACATGCAGTAGCACGAGCAAGAACGTGCAGTGATTCTCAACCCTGCCTGCACCTTAGAATCATCTGAGAAACTTCTGAAAATATTTTGACAAAATGCCTGAGCCCACACCAAACTGAGGCTGAATATCTGGGGGTGATTCTGACTCGGTGAATTTTGACAGCCTACATTGTTGAGCATACGAATCACCTGGGGATGTTGTTAAAATGCAGATTCTGGGCTTCCCTGGTGGCACAGTGGTTGAGAGTCTGCCTGCTGATGCAGGGGACATGGGTTCGTGCCCCATTCCGGGAAGATCCCACATGCTGCGGAGTGGCTGGGCCCGTGAGCCATGGCCGCTGAGCCTCCGCGTCCGGAGCCTGTGCTCTGCAACGGGAGAGGCCACAACGGTGAGAGGCCCGTGTACTGCAAAAAAAAAAAAAAATGCAGATTCTGTTTTAGTAGGTTTGGGGTGGCGCCCAAGATTCTGCATTTCTTAAAAGCACTGCAGTGATGCCCATGCTACTGACATGGACCATAGGTTAGATAACAAATATCTAGAAGGTAATAAGCAAAAGGTTTCGACTTCCTTATAGGCCTTGAGGGTCAGAGAGATGAGCTGGGTAAATGTCACTTGGTATGTGTTAGGCACTGGTCTAGGAGATTACACGCATTATCTGATGTCTAAGAAGAGCAGGTGTGGGATGCTGCTTGCAGTGAGGCAAATTGCTGTAGAATTTGAAGCATAGAATTGGCTTAGGCTCACGGAGGGATCTTCTGAATTCCTTAAATATCACGTTTTCTATTTCTTTTTCCTCAGTCTGACTCAGCATGGAGCTCTGGTGTTCAATAAAGACATGAGTTCTGTATCTATGCTAAGCACTTGGGTGAAGATTGGAAAATAGTTGAATATTTGGATATTTTCAAATATTGAGATTTGGCATGCATAGACACAGCCAGAGGCCCAGGGTCTGTTTATATGATTTAGGGCCTCAGTAAGCATTTGCTGTGAGATTATAGTTTATTTGCTCAAACACTGACATCTATTCTTAAAGAAAAGAATCTCTATGTAGAAAAGAGAACACATGATAAGCAGACAACATCCATTTTCTCTGAATCAGATGCGTTATTAGTTTCTTGGAATAGTAATTAATTTGGGGGCAATTCAATTCAGATTTCTTGGGAAATTTATATAGCTAACATTCTAGACACTTTTAAAAATTAACAGTCCAGCCCAATTCAGTTTAACCCATTAATGTCATGTCTGTCATAAAATTCTGCCCTCATCCATTGTTGGTTAGCCTTGTGTTTGGAAGACTCAGAGAGTAGAAGAAGGCATGATGTGGTTGGAGGGGAGGGCAGGGCTGGAGATGACTTGCTATCCTTTTCCTTGTAGTTTCCTTGTACACTCTCGTACACTTGTACTCCTTGTACACTCTTGTACACTTGTACACGTGTAGTTTCCTTGTACACTCTAGTAGAGTTGGGTTTGAGATTGTAAATAGGAGAGATGGCAGGTTTCTTCTCATACAGCTGGTCATCTGTTGTTGACAAAGATGCTTCTCTGGATTCACCCTGGCTTTATCTGGTTCCATCTCCTACTCGTGGCCTTCACTGATCTACATAGATGGTTGGTATCGTTTTCTTGGGAGGGAGCACTGTTCTTGCTTATGGTCCACATCCCTAACTTCTTCTCTGGCTCTCTGTCTCCTCCTGTAATCTCTCTTTTCCTCATGATGGGCCATGGCCACAGCTGAAGTCCTCTTTCATGTCCTCAAGCATTAAGGGCTGATCTCTTTTTTGGAAAACTGTATCATGGTGTTTTCTTATTCCTCTGCGGCAGGCTACTCAAGAAAAGCTGTCACTTCAGATAAGCTGGCAACCCCTATATGTTCATATCTACTTCAATTAATGAGAAATACATCAAGCTCTCCTAAGAATTCCCTCACCAAGGTCCACTCCATCCTTATGGAAGCACAGAGATGGGCCTGTAGTTTATAGCTTCGCAAGTATCCAGCTAGGAAACAAGATAATAGCCTCACTTTCTTGCAGGGAGCCCTTATTTTCTTGATTCTTCCCTCCACTTGACTTTGGGAGGGAGTAACTCTCACCCTTTCCCACGTAGTGAAGAAAGGGAAAAGACTTTTCATTGTAAATTGGCAGTCTTGACAACTCTAATAATTCCCTCTTGTCTCCCACTCTCCTGGTCTTACATGGATTGGCCAAGGAGTAGAGGCTTAGGGCAGTGGCTAGTGGTTTCATGGTCAGTTTTTCCACTTTTTGTAAGTCTTTATGAGAGTTTCTGGACCCAACTGTTGTTGGGTTGCCTAAGAAAGTGTTTAGAGATTCTTTTTTCCATCTTTGAAGCTTCATTGCCTATTCCAGGGCAATATGAAAAGTCCCGCTAAATATCTCATTATATATAGAAGAAATCTATGTTAAAATTTAGTGGGGTTAAACCAAACCATTCCCTATTTCAAACATACAGATCCAGACTTGTACAAGTTACACATATCAGCTTATTACCATGGCCAACCTTTGGGCTTGCTAGATTCTCAACAGAGCAGACATCTTACCTGTAGCCTTCCTATATGCCTCTAGTCCAAACTGATTTTCAGTCTATGAAATTTTACTGCATTTGCAATCTAAACCAGAGGTTCGCCCCCAGGTATCACACATGATTGATGGATTCACTTATAAGATAAAGTTCTGTGGATTTAGTCAAGACTAGGAACAATTTCCAATGAACTAGCAATAGCTTCCTCCTTTTCTCCCACTCAAGGAAGCATACTAGATTGCAAAGCATGAGTGATATTAAAGCAATTATCTTAAAATTGCTCTTATTTATTAAGAATTATTTTACATTTTGATACTTTTTATTAGTAATAACTTATTTGTGATACACTTTACTACTGATCATGACACCCATTTCAGAAACTGCTGATTTACACCAAAAGGCTTAGTGCTTTATATTCTCTAGTTTTGTTCTCAAGAAAATTGCAGGTCTCCTAGAGGCAGGAGAAATTTAGAAATTTAAATATGCTGGTATGCATGGTGTATTTCCAAGGTGGAATAGAATGTGTAGAAGACGGCAACCATAGGTGACCAGAGAACACATTTTTTGAGGAGTATCTCCTAAGCATAGTGCCACTAAATATCATTTTGACAAACGCTGCTCTGGAGGCAAAGAAGACAGAGTAAATGTTATGGTCATGGGGACCTGGAGCTCTATTATCTCAGATTTTGTCTCAAGGGTCCAACATAGCAAATAACCCATCTTGCTTCAACTATTAACAAGGTCTATTGCCCTTGATTAGATTTCTATAGACTATTAATTCTGATCAACAACTGAATCAAACAGGACTTATTTCTTAATGAAAATCTAGCTTAGTGTGGAGAGAAAATGTTTGCTTTATGGCTGATCATACTTCTTATTCTGATGGGCTTATGGGGTTAATGTGTTTTGTTTTTGGAAATTGACACTGGTTACAATAAACTCAACTTTGCTTTCAAGAAAAACCTGTCATGTGATAGTATTGCTGTATGATACAAGGAGGCCTTGAAAATAATTCAAAGTAAATTAGAACTTTTCTCAGCCTGATTCCATGTCAACTTTTGCATCTCTGTGATTATTGACTCAATTGTTAAATCCATTTCCTCACGGTCCTCTTTTTGAAAGAGTTCTCACCTCAGTATGTCTGCTTACCTGACTTTCATATAAATTAATTCAGGTAAAGTTACAATCAGACAAAAGGTAGTTTAAGGAATAAAAAAGGAACTCTTCACTGAATTGTGCTACCTGTACTGGAGAAAGTTGATGGATAGGAAGACATAATACTTTAAGAATACACTTTGAAAAGTTGAGAGAAATATTCACCTTCAGAAATGGCAAAGAAGGCCCTGAATGCCCACTGTGATCTGAAACTCCTTTTGTTATAAGCATCATGGCATTATGCTCTGTCAAAGTCAGTAGGAAATAATATGTGACTTTGAGCATGAATTTTCAGTATCACTCAGAGGTGTGTGTGTGTATGTGTGTGTGTGTGTGTGTGTGTGTGTGTGTGTGTGTGTGTAGAGGGATAGAGAAAGAGAGAGAAACTTGCTTAGAGGTAAGATTATACTACAGGAGTTTATCAATGGGATAAATTTTGGCTGGAGGAATGATTATCTTAAATTTAAAAATTAATTGCAATGCTTTACAGTCCTAATATGCTGATTTGTTTGTCAGAGGTTATGAACCTTTCTGTCAATCTGAGCTTGTTAATCTTGGGTGGTAGAATTTTGTTTTATTTTGTTATTATTTTGTAATCGAAATAGTGTAAGTGCCTCTTCCTGACCAAGCTTTCATTTTAAAAAATAATTCCTCAAATTGGATTTTTTTCAAGCTCTTCAATATATTTGATTACTGTAGGAACTGACTGGAGAAAAAAAGCTTAATTGGACTCAGCTAAATAGAAATGAAGTTACATGTTCAGAAATATACTGGCTTTTGAAGACAAGATAAAACTACATTGTAGGGAAGTGCAAAAAGGACTTTTTCAATAAATGAATTATTAAAGTCCTAATAGGATGTGCTTCTCAGAGATTTGGCGACCAACTCTTTTCCTGTCTCAAACGACTTTTGACTGGTGATGTGCTGTCTGCATGGTCCCGATCACCTTCTCTTTTGCTTAGCAGTCGCTGAAGGAGGCAAGCACGTTGTGAGAAATAGCAATAGTGAAGAGCCTAGGATATCAGAAATCTGGGGACAGTGGCATAAATCACAAGTTGCCTGACAGAACAGAAGTGTGGCTTTATCCCTCCTTGACCCCTGCTTCCCTTTCCAAAGAAATGAATTGCTATTACCACTGATACCAAAATATCACCACTCTCCTTTTTTTATTCCACCTCCATTCCCACCCAGACAATAAGAAAGGACTTGGTTCAGCTAGTCTCCCTGCATTGCAGATGTACTGGGTTTTTTTTTTTTCAGTGTTTAAAAAAATTTTATTGGAGTATAGTTGATTTACAGCATTGTGTTAGTTTCAGGTGTACAGCAAAGTGATTCAGTTATACATATACATATATTCATTCTTTTTTAGATTCTTTTCTCACATAGGTTATCAGAGAATACTGTGTAGAGTTCCCTGTGCTATACAGTAGGTCCTTGTTGGTTATCTATCTTATACACAGTGGTGTGTGTGTGTTCATCCCAAGCTCCTGATTTATCCCTCCCCCCTACGTTTCCCCTTTGGTAACCATAAGTTTGTTTTTGATACAGATATACTGTTCTTAATGTTTATTTGTTTCCTTTAGTTTTACTAGCATTTTCCTTTTATATAATGTATAAATATGATCTGTAGAAACCTGGGCAGTAGGAAATCAAAATACTCATCGGGCCAAAGATGTTCGCAAAATTTTTAAATAAGAAGGACCATTCCTAACACTAGGGCAGCAGCCCTTAGCACAAATGCGGGTGAACCCAGACTTTGAAATAACCAACTTGTAAAACACACATGTAAACAACGGGACTCTGAGCCTTGACTTTCTACTCTGAGGCTGGAGTCCTGGTGTTATTTACTTATCAGAAGACATTGCAAAGAATCTTAGAACTTTTAGGAGTTATTCAGGTTGAGCTGTAAATAGCAAGGTAGTTTAGATCAGACTGCAGAACTAATTCTCAGGGAAGCCCAGCCTCCCTGTGGTTGGTCTCCTGCCCTAGATTCTTTCTCTTTCTTCCTACTGAGTTACTACTTACACTTTAATTTGTCGTACTGTCTGAATTAGGGATGGAGGATGTATATTTTGAAAAGGAACATACCTCTGGGAGAATTATTCACACTTTGATGTGAATCGTTCAGTAATACACATTGTTCCTGATTAACTGCCTAAGACCAGCTGCTCTGTTTTATCAGGGTGAAGGGAAGTACTTAGTTTTGGCTCAGTGCTGGAGAGGGAACATGGGGATGACACAAGAAGGCAGGGCTTCTAAAAGGAGAAACATTAGGAAATACCTTGAGAGGATAGGAAGAGATCAGTTTTTCTTTCACCTTATCACCCTTTTCCAATCAAATGCCACATGATCCCCTACTTCCTACAAAGGAAGTAGGAACTTCCTTTCAAGGAAGTTTCCTACTTCCTTGAAACGTGATACGATACCATTAACTTAGCTATCTTGCGAGTTAAGTAAGCATCTGCCACCTAGCTGACTAAATTGATAATCATTTATAGTATTGTTTATTAATTCACAGTGATAAATAACTATCACAGTCGCTGAAATACTCCAAGTCTGTACCACCAGCAATTTTTCTCCCTGTAAGCACTTACATGGAGCCCAAGTCAGAAAGCTGTTTGGTGAAAATGGAATAAAAACAAAGTTTGAAACGAGCTGAACAATTCTCTAATCCAATTCTTCCCGATACCACTTAAATGTCTAAACCCTATTTCCATATTTCTCTCCTGAAAAGAAGTTCGTCCTCACAAGTAGGTTTTATGTGACTCAACAAAAGAGAATTCAAATAGCCAGTTGCTGTTTTTTTTTTTTTTTTGCGGTACACAGGCCTCTCACTGTTGCGGCCTCTCTCATTGCGGACCACAGGCTCCAGACGCGCAGGCTCAGCGGCCATGGCTCACAGGACCAGCCGCTCCGCGGCATGTGGGATCTTCTCAGACCGGGGCACGAACCCGCGTCCCCTGCATCAGCAGGCGGACTCTCAACCACTGCGCTACCAGGGAAGCCCCCAGTTGCTGTTTTTAATCAAGTTTTCCTAATTGATTTGGGGTATAAATGTATTTTTTTTCATTTTCACATTCAGTTGAATGATGAGAGTAAACTTCAATTTCAATTCAATTCAACTATGAATTTCATTGATGTACCCAATCCTGGGCTAAGTGCTACAAGGGACCTAAAGGCATTATATCAGAAAGCCCTAGTCCACCATTGTGATAGTTAATTTTATACGTCAACTTGACTAGGCTAAGGGATGCCCAGATAGCTGGAAAATCATTGTTTCTGGGTGTGTTTGTGAGGGTGTTTCCAGAAGAGATTAGTATTTGAATCGGTAGACTGAGTAAAGATCACCAAAGTGGGTGGGCATCATTCAATCAGTTGAGGGCCAGAATAGTTAAGGAGGAAGAGGGAATTTGCTCTCTGCCTGAGCTGGCGCATCCATCTTCTCCTGCCCTGTGACATCAATGCTACTGGTTCTCCAGCCTTTGGACTCCAATTGAACTATACTACTGGCTTTCCCGGGTCTCCAGCTTGCAGAGGGCAAATCATGGGACTTCTCACACACACTGGTTGTTTTTCAGGAGAACTCTGACTAATATAACAATTTAGTCCATTTAGACCCAACCCCTACTGTCCAAGTAAAATTAGGGTAGCTCCTTAGGCATGATTCTTCCTGGCCCTTCCTTGACCATGCCACAGAATTTATAGTTTACAGTGCACTATTGGTGGCTTGTGACAACCCAGTGCTGTGGAGTGGAAGAATTCATAGTCATCAATTACGCTGCTGGAGAATAGCAGACATAAAGGATCAGGTTCTTCTTTTTTTAAAATTTTTTTTAGCATCTTCATTGGAGTATAATTGCTTTACAATGGTGTGTTAGTTTCTGCTTTATAACAAAGTGAATCAGCTATACATATACATATGTTCCCATATCTCTTACCTCTTGCGTCTCCCTCCCTCCCACCCTCCCTATCCCACCCCTCTAGGTGGTCACAAAGCACCGAGCTGATCTCCCTGTGCTATGCGGCTGCTTCCCACTAGCTATCTATTTTACGTTTGGTAGTGTATATATGTCCATGCCTCTCTCTCACTTCGTCCCAGCTTCCCCTTCCCCCTCCCTGTGTCCTCAAGTCCATTCTCTACATCTGTGTCTTTATTCCTGACCTGCCCCTAGGTTCTTCAGAACCATTTTTTTTTTTTAGATTCCATATATATGTGTTAGCATACGGTAGAGGATCAGGCTCTTCTTAAAAATAAGGCCTTATTTTCCACCAAGAGCTAGCCAGTTGTTCCAGAATAATTTGCTATTCCACCATTTACCCACTGATTTTAAATATCATATCCTATACTAAATTCCCTAGTCATTAGCTTTTATTTTTGAACTCTCTTTGGGTTTCGTTACTGTATCTGTCTCTTCATTCATGGCATAAAACCATTTTAATTTCTTGAGCTTTATAATGCTTTTGAAAATGTCTGGTAAGGCTAGCCATCACCCTTGTGGGTATTAGCTTGGCTATTCTGGATATCTTCATGTGCTTATGTTTTTGTGTTTGATGTTGAGAATCAGCTTAGCTGGTTCCAAATATATCCTTCAGGATTTTTATTGGGATTATGTTAAATGTATAGATTATTTTAAGGATTTAATTTTCCTATCACTGAACAAGATATAAGATATGTGTTTAAATTTATTTATGTGTATTAAACTATTTTTATGCTTTCAGTAAAATGTTAAATATTTCTCCTTGTGCATTTATCATGTTTTCTAGATGTTTTATCTTTTAATTTTGAATTGCCTCCATTGCTATGTTTATATTACCTTTCTCATTTCTTACTTCATATATTTGTTACTTCTCTATATTACACTTGACTAAATTACCCAGAGCTTTACATATTTTATTGGAATTTTCACAGAACTACCTCTTTACTGCTTATTACTTCTTCTGTTCTCTAAATCATAAGTTTCTGATTTAATCTTTACTAATTCTTTATTTCTGTTTTTCTCGGACCTGTTTTTTCCTTTGCGAGCTTTATTTTTAGTTAGAGTCTAAGTAATATATGTTTTCATTCTTTATACTTATTAAGAAGAATACTTATAGCTATGAATTATTATGAGTACAGCTATTGGGATATTCCATACTTTTGATATATAAGGAGTTCTTGGTCAGACACTTTATGTATACATCAGATTTATGACTTACCAACTTATACAGTACCAGAATGGGAAGAAAATATGAGTAATCAATTGAGACAATGTCCTCATTATACAAGTGAGGGTACATGTTGTGAATCCTTCTCTCTTGATATAATTAGCCCATTCCTCTTGACAACAGTTACTCAGCAATTAGAAGACCGCCCCCCCCACTCCCAACCCATCTGAAATTACAAGTGTTTCTAAATTTTCTAACTTCTAAGGCATGGCTTATCTGTTTTCCAAACGTTGACTGAATATCTGTGTCAGTGTGATATAGAAGAATGAAAATAGACTCTGCCCTCAAGAACTGTGTAACTTTGGGCAAGGCAGGTAACCTCTCTGAATATCATTCCCTGCTCTGAAAAATTAGGATAATAATACCTCTCTTGTGGTTGTTCTGAGCTCGCATTTATAAAACAATCATAGTGCTAGCAATAAAAGCTGGTTTTCTCCCCATTCCTTTCCCCGCTCCAAATGCCAGGCTTTTCTGATCTCTAGCTCACTGTTAAGCTCTTTTTCTGCCCTTGTATGTTGATCAGAAAACCTTGACTGCTACTGGTTTGGAGACTTGTTTAGGGATTTATGCTCTCTTGCTTTCCACCGGGACATACCAGAGGGCCAATTTTACTGTGGGTAAAAACTCTTGAAATATTGTTAATAAGTGAGATGTGCCAATATTAGTGTTGTAGTGATGGGAGTGGGGTGAGAGGTCAGATGCAGGTAGGAGAAATAGATTCCTCATAAGAAGCATTATTGTAGTCAAGACACAATCATACTCAAAGCCACTTGTTTGCCTGCTTTTCCATTTGCCACTTCATGAAACAGCAGTTCTCAATCTATGGTCTGAGGAGGCCTGCAGGGGTCCCTGAGTTCCTTTCTGGGGATCTGCACTGTCCTTCCCTTTCCACCTACATATCTGTGTAAGGTTGCGTTTTCTTCATATACTTCAGCTAAACAACTGATTGAACCCAAAAGCAGATATGAAAATCCTGCTGTCTTCTATCAAGTCAAAAATATGAAACAGTGCCATTCTTCTCACTATTTTAAAAATTTTGAAAATATAATCACTTTTCAAGAAAATGTTATTTATGTTGATACACACTAGGTTTATTACTGTTGTTTAAATGAATAAAAATAAATATATTCTTTTAATTTCACAATTTTACTTTCTAATATGGTAAATATCGATAGGTAAAATCTGCATAAACAAAAATGCTTTTTGGAGTCCTCAATAATTTTTAAGAGTATAAGGAGGTTCTGAGACCAAAATATTGAGAACTGCTGGTCTAGAAATTAGATTACAAAGTTATAGTTATGATGCAAATTCCTCTCTATTAGGGATCAACGAGCTACTGCTCACAGGTCAACTTGCAGTCTTCCTCCTGTTCTTAAAAATAAAGTTTTATTGGAACACAGCCATACCCATTTGTTATGAATTGTCTATGGCTGCTTCAGTGCTACAATGGCAGAGATGAATTGTTGAGACAGAGACTATATGACCCACAAAGCTTAAAATATTTACTCTCTGGCTCTTTATAGAAAAAGTTCACTGATTCTGCTCTATAGTATAGAATGTCTGTGTACAAATTTTTAAAAGTGAAATGTATTTCTCTTTGATTCATTCTAGTAGTCTCCTTACATACAGAGATCAAATCAATCTTGATGATCAATGAGGAGACAGATGGTACAGCTGTATTGCACAAAATTACCCAATAAATATTTACTGATAATCTACCATGTTCCAGATACCATACTAAGTAATGGGAATATAATGCAGAACAAAACAGATATTGACATTATCTTCATGGAGATGTATCCTGTTTACTCAGGCTCGTTTTTGCTCTGTTTATTAAGCTAGATCATGCCTAACTTGAACACACCGTGGCTTAATGAACCTTTGTCTAAAATAGAGACATCGACACCTGTGTGAAATATGCAGATTTTCTGATTGATTGTGGTCCTTTGAATGGAAGTCTAAGGGCTACCAAATCTGAATTTGGAGAGCACATGACATTTGCATCCAGTGGAGATGAGAAAGACGTGTGCTAGGGGGATGTAGCAGTATCTGTTTATTAGTTCAACAATTTGAATCTTAGTTCCTGGACCAGGGATTGAACCCGTGCCCCCTGCAGTGGAAGTGCAGTGTCTTAATCACTGGACCGCCAGGGAAGTCCCATAGTTCAACAAAACTTTATTAAGAAACTTCTATGTACTGGACACTATGCTGGTGTATGACTCCCATCCTTCTATGCTTACCAAGTCATTAGGGTGAATCATGCCATGTTAGATAAAGGGAGAAGGGATAATAATTATTATACTGGGATGTTATTATTTCTGAATTCTAGTCCTTCACTGAGCTGTGTAGATGGCCATGGAATAAAGGATTGGTAACTTTTTTTTTCTCAATGCCCAGAATAAGATGACAATGATTTTATTTCATATCTCTTTCCTTGAATTTCAAAGATGGACCTCAGTTACAGGAAAAATCATATATGCAGAATGGCTTAGAGTTAGAAGAGATTTAACTCGTTCAAATCTGAAATTGAGACGCTGAGAGATAAAGTGGTTTGCTTAAGATAATATACCTAGTTTGTGGGGGACTGGGAACTAGAATCCCAAACATGAGCTCTTTCCATTGAACCACACTATTCGCTCTCTTTTCCAAAGTGTTTACTGTGAAAGAGACACGAATATTACGTGTAATCTACTGCGTTGTCAGGACAAAAACATGAAATTAAAATCTATCCATGATGGGATCACGTCTCTGAGTGGTTCATAATTAGATACAGTCATTCATATGGGAAGTAGATTCCCAAAGCAGTGACAAGGAGAGGCAAAAATAAGCATCGTTTCATGGATTAGGATAATTGAGGGAAGGAGGGTGAGGCAGGAGTCAAATTACTGAAAAAGACAGGAGCACGTGACCAGTAAACCAACTAGCAGTAACACTGTCTTTTTGTGTTTGTAACTAGAGAATCAATTCGAATTGTGACTCGGTGGGTGAAGTATTTTAACATCTCTAAGCTTCTGGTTTCCTATATGTAAAAATGAAGCTAAATAAATATACCTACCCCATAGGACTGTTGTAAGGATTAGAGATGCTAACTGCAAAACACTTAATTCAGTTCCTAGCATAGAGTAAGCATTCAATTAAAGGTGACTATTATCACTAGTGTGAATTAATTTTGTTCTGATCACTGTTAATAGTCCAAACGTAATTGGGTTTACACATAAAGATATCTTAGCAGTCTGGCAATTCTGGTATTCGAAGATTATCTGCATCTTCTTTTTCAAGTGACAAAGAGCCTTGCAGCTCCTTGAAGTTTCACTGAAATTGGATTCAACGCTGTGGTATTGCTGACAAATGGATGTAAAATCATAAGTTGGCCTTTTGGCTTTTATGTGAAAAAAGTAATTATAAAGGAATTTATAAAGGATTCAACGCTGTGGTATTGCTGACAAATGGATGTAAAATCATAAGTTGGCCTTTTGGCTTTTATGTGAAAAAAGTAATTATAAAGGAATTTATAAGTAAGTGGCATGTCATCTCCCTGCTTCTTATTGGAAAAACATATCATCACAATCTTATTCTTTTTGTCTTGTACCTTGTACTGTGAGCATTTTCATTTGTGCTACTGGTCACAGAAATAAAATCTGGGTATGGGTTAGGGAGGGGAATGTTGGAGTAGGCTTTTAGAGACTAGAATTTTTGCTCAACTCATAGACTTCAAGATCTACATATAAGACTTGCTCTGCTAAGGGATCATTTACTCACCCCAACAAAATCAATGAAGAGGCTTCTAAAAACACATTTATGGTGACCCCTGACAGACAATTGGATAACTAGGAAGAAAATCCAACTTCCTCTGGTTTCAGGCCCATTGATATTCTAGCAAACATTTACTGAGTACATACAAAATGTAAGCACTGCAGTGGGCAGTGGGGAGTAAGACCCAGCCCTTGTCCTTAAAGCAGCCCATTAATTTATTCATTAAAATGTATCGTAGGCATGTTGATCACCTCCTATGTGCTACATGCAGGACATATCTTAGTGAACAACATAGATCTGGTTCAGCCCCCAAAGAGGTTACAGTCTAATGGGAGAGGCAGATTTAGTTAAATAAGTGTATAATTATAAACAGTGGGGCACACTGAAGAAAGAGTACTTTGGTGTCCTGAAAACCTGTAGGAGGGGAACCCAACCTAATTTGGGAAGGCATCCCTGAGGAAGTAACTTTTGACTTAAGATATGAAGGATGGGTGAGTGTTAACTAGATAAAAGAAAGAAAGGGAATCATTCCATAAAGCAGGAACAACGAGTACAAAGACCGTGTAGCAGAATGAATTATATAAGAGATCTGAGGAGCTAAAGGGTAAACACGGCTGGAATGCAGAGCTCAGGGGAGAACATGATGTGAAATTAGGCCAGAGAGCTAGACACAAGTTGGGTCAAGTAGGCCCTTGTAGGAAAGGAGTTTGAATTTTGTTTTTCAAGTGCAGAGGGAAGCCATTTTTAAGAGTTTCAAGCAGCAAAGCTGCATAATCTGATTTTTTATTTTTAAAAATGTAATTTTGGATCATAAACAGAGGATGATTTGTTTGTGGGTAAATGTGCAAAGAGGGGTACCAGGTAGGAGCCTACTCAATAAGTTCAGGCAAGAAATAATAGTGACTTTAACTAGGGTGGTAGCAATGGAGGTGAAGAACAGGGAATAGATTTGCTTCAAATAATCACCATATCCTACTATCCGATCAAGGTTTGTCCTTTCAAAATACCACTAAAGAGTTTTCTCATCAAGGAATCCCTTATTAAGCCCACCTGGCTTAATAGTTGCCCCAACCCTAGGAGATGTTCTCTGCTCCCTGATACCTCAGTGATACCTTCTGCCTTTTCAGTCTCTGATATACTTTTTAATATTAAATTCTCTTCTGACTCATTCACTCACTACAATAAACATTTGCTTTGAATTTTAACAAAGTATTTAAAAATATAACCATGCATATTATTCTGTGATAAGACTAGTAGCTATAAAGTTGTCATTATCTCTGATCCCACTCATTGTAATCGAATAGAAAAATGACAAAAAATCCAAAATGGCAAAATTGGGTCTGATAGTCATAGATTTTGGAGCTGGTAGAGGGAAAAGGAATTTAATCCAAATTCTCACCACTTTCCTTTTTTTTTTTTAAGGTAAAAAAAAAAAAAGAAATCCAGAGACATTGATGGACTTGTCAAAGATCACAGAGATATATAGTTACCAGTGTTTAGTCTAATACACCATGCCATATTTGAACAATATACTGGCTCTTTATGTGCTATTGAAAAACAGAAAAATGAATCAGGAGTGAATTGAGCCAGTAGTATTTAGATTTATTTTTCTTTTCATTACCTGGAACATCAATAGTGTAAAGGCGAGGAGCAAGGTAGATCTTTGTATCCTTAAAATTTGGCAAAAACTGAGAGTGAACATGAAAACTTCCTTAAACTATATTTCATAACTTGCAAACATCATAATTTTCAATACACTATTTTGACTGTACACATTAACATGTTCTAAAAAATGTAGTTTACATGGAAACCTAGAATATCGAGATATTAAAAAAAAAAAAACCTCTAGTTAGTAGGTGAGAAAGTAAAAGAGAAAAAACAAGGATGAGACGTAAAACAGAGCCAGAAATGAGATTAATAAAAATAACGCATACTTCAAAGTCCTAACATGCTGGCTATGGGTGGACCACGGCTCTGACTCTCTGCTTTCTAAGCATTTTCTCAAAGAAGGAAAATCTAAACTTGATAAGCTGCATCAGTGGCTCTCAACTTTATCCCCTGGAGAGACCTAAAATGTTGATTCCTACGACCAAATTAGACAGAGTGTATCAGAATCTTTGGGGGTTGGGTCCAAGTATTCATATTTTTAAAAATCTCCCCAGGTAGTTCTAATGTGTAGTCAGGATTGAAAGCCACTGGAATATTTGGTCCACAAGGCCCCACCATCACCTACTTGCAATAAAACAAAAATAAACAAGCAAAAGCTAACAAATGTTCCCTAAAGAAACACTACTATTCCTGATAGTTAAGACCAGGGAGAAATGTCTCTCTATTCTCCTCTTAAAAGGACACTGAGTAATGAAAAAAAAACAAAAACAAAAAACCAAAAGAAAACAAAAAAAACCAAATGCCTTTACAAAAATACATATAAACCTTCATAAATATGTTTTCCTCCACTTAGCTTTTAATAGATGTTGGGTGGTAGCTATTCCAAATTACCAATTAAATAGATCTTTAAATGACAATTTATTGTTGGCATTCTGTTGTGAAATTTGGCAGCCAAAAGGACACATGCCCAAGAAGGCCTTCGTCAGGACCTGGCCTTAATTGTTGTGTGTTTTTCCCCGTGGGTGGTGATGGATTTGCTCTGGGCCACCCACATGCAGATCCTGCTATGGTTAGTGATACATATTTGTAAGACAGCTCACCCTGGCCTATGCCTGGAGTCTGTGAATCAAAGGAAAACTAACCATACATAATAGCTAAAAGCATGGGCTTTGAAATCAGACAAACCAGGGCTCAAATCCTGAGATCACTTGCTGTCTGCTGACTTTGGGCAAGTTATTTAACTTCTCTGACCCATAGTTTCCTTATCTCTAAAATGCTAGCAATACTAGCACCTACCCCATAGGCTGTTGTAAGGACCATACGGGGTAATGTATATCATTTTCCTGTCATATAATATGTGCTCATTAATCAACAATTCAAGAAAACCATTTATTGGTTAGGCAAAAGTCAAATCTCATATTAACCCACTCTAACTAGTTGAGCTAACCACATGGCGAGGTGGGCATTCTGGCCAAGGTCCTTCAATTGTCTTGAGTATAAACTTCTCTGAAGGCATCTACCACAATGTTACATCATTAAGTCAGCAAATCTCATCAGGTATCGCATTTTGAATAGCTTTTTTATTTTTTCACAATAATGGCCATTTTTTTTCTCAATTCACTTGTGACTTTCTCCTATTTTGTTCTAGTCTTTTCCTGACTGCTGATCTTTGGCATTTTCCCAAGTTCTTAGTCCTTTGGACTCACCAATCTTGCATGCTTCTGATTCAGTCTCAGAACTCTTTAGGAATTCTGGCTCATATTCGCTCTATGGTTGTTTCTACTCCTGGATATCTTAAGTAAGATACCCTGATCTGACTCCAGACTTCTGTAACTGAAGCCCTAGTACCTTTCCCCTAAACTAGTGCTCTAGCGGGCTCATTTGCAGATGGTCCACACCATCTTCTTTCAAGGGAGGATTAAAACTGAAGCAAGGGGCTTCCCTGGTGGCGCAGTGGTTGAGAGTCCGCCTGCCGATGCAGGGGACACGGGTTCGTGCCCCGGTCTGGGAAGATCCCACATGCCGCGGAGCGGCTGGGCCCGTGAGCCATGGCCGCTGAGCCTGCGCGTCCGGAGCCTGTGCTCCGCAACGGGAGAGGCCACAACAGTGAGAGGCCCGCGTACCGCAAAAACAAAAACAAAAACAAACAAACAAAAAAAAACTGAAGCAAGGTTGAGCAGCTAGAATATGAGAATATCAATCTTGAACATGTTACAAGATGGAAATTTGCCCAACCTTATTGTTTCACTGAGTATGTTTTCTAATGGTGTGTTATGTAGACAGTTCAGATGTTAATTCATTTGGACTGAACTTCAAATAAATCAGTGCTACTAAATCATCTGTTTATCTAAAACTAAGTTTTCAAGAGTCTTGTATTTGCCTAAGGAGTGAAACACATTTTTTTTCTTGATTACTGAAAGAGATTGCGTTTTAATAGCCAGAGTTATCTCAGTAAGTCTGTTTAATTTGAAACCATGATAAAATATTTGACCAAGTATAAAGAAGTAAGATTAAGCTGTTTCTTCCCACTTTAGGTTCCTTCTCGGTATGTTGGTCACAACTGCCATTTCAAAATGGTTTAGGCTGCCATTTATTAAGCTTCTACTCTGTATTAACTACTGTTTTGGACACTTTGCATATTTCATTTGATATCCCTACAACAGTTTTATCAGATAGATATTTATTGCCTCCCATATTCATACAAAAGAAACAGTGTGTTTCAGAGAGGTCATGTACATTTCCCAAGGTCACATATACAGGAAGTGGCTCAAGTCTCCATGAGTACACATTACTATGTTCATAATTACTGCTTTGCACTGCCTCTCAATACTTAAGGATCTCTCACACCAAACATTGTATGTACAAAGCAGTCCCAGCTTCTATCTCAAGTGAGGGCATATGTATTTCTGGTTGTGATGAGTTTTTGACAAGATCCAATTCAAATAATGTTTTTGCCTCATTTTAGAGTTACCACTGCTGTGGAAATGGAAATAGGCTTTCTGGACACAAAGGGCCTAGCCTTAGACTTTCTGCATTAATTCTCAAATTAGCCTCAGAGAGGCAGGAACGATTGGCTCTTTGAAACCTGTTAAGCAAATGTGGAAATGCCTAACTACTGACTGAATGTCCCTCCATTTGTTTGCATCTGTGTCTAGATGCAGTCTAGGTTTAAAGGTCACTTTAGGCATATATCAAAACTATAACTCGGTCTATAAACCCTAGGATACAGCAAATCTCAATGATTGCCACATACACGCAGTACTGCAACAGGGACAAGGGAGCTAGGAAAGTGTTTGGCTGGTGTGTCCCGAGTATAACACATCTCTGGACTTTTTGGTCAGTCTTGTGTGCATATTTTCCAGAAGCATATCCACTATGAGCTATATTGGTATTTATGCCAAATCAGATTGAGAAAATAGAGAATTATTTGCTACCATTATACATTCAAACTTTATTATAGAAAATTCCCGATGGACAGAGAAAAGACATTGAAATCTTGCCTAGAACAGGTTTTTATTTTTAGTCTAGGAAACGGAAAGAGATGCTTCTAAGAAGCTTAACCCCCAAATTCAAGATATGTCTTAAACAGGTTTTTCAAAATATATATAAAACTCAATGTAACCATACAGTTACCAGTTTTGCCCTTCGCCCACCCCTTTGGTGGTGAGCACACTGTAGTGTATATAGAATTCGAAATATAACGCTACGTACGTGGAAAAAAACCCCATATACTTGTGTGTTTCCAATACGTGGGAATAAAAATATGTGCTACCTTTCTCCTCAGTTGTAAAAATAAAATCTTTTCCAAGTTAAAAAAAAAAAAAAATCAATGTAAAATGTCATGAGTCTTAAGAGGGCAAAAAAAAAAAAAAAAAAAAAAAAAAAAAAATTCATGTAATGTTCCCAGCAAAGACAGGTTTTATTACAATGTCAAAAATTCAGTTTCACTAGGGATTTCATCTCTGGAAAGAAACTTGCAGACCAAACAAAATTAGGCAGTGCCAAATACTACCTGTGATTCCAAACCAATATATACTAAAATAGGTTTAATGAAAAACAAAAGACAAACATGCTCAGTGTCTACTGTCTTACTCTCAGGTGATTTTTTTCCTCTGTTTTCAGAAGTATTCTATATAACTCTCATCTGGCCAAGCTGATTGGACATTTTAAAGCACAAGGTAACATATTGGTCCTGGAAACAACTGGGGGACATTGACTGACTCTGATCACGTACTAAATATAGTTAAATCTCTGAAGTTGGAGAATGATTTTCTTTTCTTTTTTTGGGAGGAGTTTATTTTCAGCAAAGATCACTATGAATATATGAATAGGTTACAAAAATTGCCTCTATTCCACAGAATACACTGGGTACACAAAATCCTGGATTATGGATTTCTATGGTTTGGGCTTCTATTGTTTCAACTGGTATATCTTCGTTGGAGAAATGTCTGTTTTGGTCTTCTGCCCATTTTTGGATTGGGTTGTTTGTTTTTTGATATTGAGCTGCATGAGCTGCTTGTAAATTTTGGAGATTAATCCTTAGTCAGTTGCTTCATTTGCAAATATTTTCTCCCATTCTGAGGGTTGTCTTTTCATCTTGTTTATGGTTTCCTTTGCTGTGCAAAAGCTTTTAGGTTTCATTAGGTCCCATTTGTTTATTTTTGTTTTTATTTCCATTTCTCTAGGAGGTGGGTCAAAAAGGATCTTGCTGTGATTTATGTCATAGAGTGTTCTTCCTCTGTTTTCCTCTAAGAGTTTTACAGTGTCTGGCCTTACATTTAGGTCTTTAATCCATTTTGAGTTTATTTTTGTGTATGGTGTTAGGGAGTGTTCTAATTTCATTCTTTTATATGTTGCTGTCCAGTTTTCCCAGCACCACTTATTGAAGAGGCTGTCTTTTCTCCACTGTATATTTTTGCCTCCTTTAGCAAAGATCAGGTGACCATATGTGCATGGGTTTATCTCTGGGCTTTCTATCCTGTTCCATTGATCTGTATTTCCGTTTTTGTGCCAGTACCACACTGTTTTGATTACTGTAGCTTTGTAGTATAGTCTGAAGTCCAGGAGCCTGGAAATCATGGCATATTTTTCTGATGGGCTTATTTCGCTTAGCATAATGTCCTCAGGTTTCATCCATGTTGTAGCATATTTTAAGAGTTCCTTCTTTTTTAAGGCTGAATAATGTTTCATAGTATATATATATATATACCACATTTTCTTTATCCATTCATTTGTCAATGGACATTTGCGTTGCTTCCACCTTTTGACTATTGTGGCTAATAGTGCAATGAACATGGGGGTGCAAATATCTCTTCAAGGCCCTGTTTTCAATTCTTTTTAATATATACCCAGAAATGGAATTACTGGATCATATGGTACTTCTACTTTTAATTTTTTGAGGAACTTCTGTACTGTTTTCCATAGTGGAATGATGCCATGAGATTTTTGTGGGAAAATATGGTGGTTGTCTGCTTTATGCTGTTGGGAAGGAAAACTTTCCTCTTCTTCCCTTCTAGGTTCTTTGGTTGGTCTGATAATTAAATTGACATAAGACAGATTAACAGGAGAAAAACAAATTTAATTTAGTTTTGTATGTATGTGATCCCCAAAGATATGAGGCTTAAAGAAGTGACAAAAGCAGACAGCTTTTATACCTTTTAGACAAAGAAAATAATAAATTTGTGAGGAATTGACAAGCTGAAGTTTGGGCTTGGGGTAAGTGAGGAAGTAACAAGGTTTGTTTATAGAGCCTTCTCAGGCAATTCCCCACCTCTGACAATAAGGATGCCTTCTATCCTCCTGACATAAGGAGGATACACTTCACATGCTTTCAGGGAGACAAAAGAGGGTCAGAGTATCTTTTTGTACTGCTGCCAAAGTGATAAATTTTGGTGTGGCATATTCTGCTCCCCTGCAATGCCACCTTCAGAATCCAGCTACCTGTTTTAGAACTATCATCATGAATCTCTGTTTATTTTCTGTTCCTTGTATATCCTCTTGCAATAATAGGTCCCATATGCATACTTCCTGCTGTGTAAAGATGTACTTCCTCCTATTGGTCATAAAACCATCTTAAGTTATAAGGAGTACTCCCTAGATCTAGTGTTAATATGTGCCTAATGACGTCAGACTCACAGTTTTTTATGTCTGTTTACGTTGACTTCGCACTGCCACCATTCAAATCCATTTCTGTCGCCACAGACACCACTGATGCCTTAGGTCACAAGGCATCATGAGGGGAAATTCTTTTCTGTGCCCCCAAAGGACTCTACCCAAATTAGCCTCCAAATCCCCAGCCAAGATTTCAAAGTTCTCCACATCAGAATCCCCTCCTATTCTCTGAACTCATTTTCTATTACTGCCTTACACGTGTACCTTTCTTTCCAGCCAAACAGGATTATTTGCTCTTCCTTAATCATGCCCCATTTATTTTTGAACTACAAGCCTTTGTCATTCCCTCTCTCTGGAGCACCTGCCATCTAACAAATTTGATTGTTGGAAAACTACTCATCTTCAAAGCTTTGTTCAAAGCTCTTGTGAGGATGCTGACCTGAATCCCTTGCAAACATCCTCTTTTACTCCCTACGAAAAGCCTCCGCTGCAGCCCAAATGGTCTATTCATCTTCCCACAACCATCCAATGCATATGTCTGTCACTGTGACTTTGTTCATGATGTTTTCTGTGTTGAAATCTCTTAGGGGAACTAAAGAGAGCCCCATCAAGTTATAAACCAAGAAAAGAGAGGTATTTGGGCATTCAGAAGAAATTTATAGTTGGGAGGATTAGGAAAGCATTTCGGATAACCTTGAACTATGGATAAGATTCTAATAGGCAGGTATTGGTAGATTCCTTTGTGAGAGGGGAACTACATTGAGTCTAGCACAGTGTCTTACATAGTAGGTACTTAATATGTATTCTTTGAATGAAGGAATGAATGAAGGAATGAATACATAAAGAATGAATGGGTCAATGTTTAGCTATGTCTATATCAGTGTGATTGAGTTGATCACATCCATTTTCTCTCTGTTAGGAGAGATTTGGAGCAACATAAGAGCACCAGATGCTTGAAGGGAGATGAGGCCCCAAAAGTAGAGATAAGTCAGTGGAAGACAAAAACTGTTCAAGCCTGAGTAATGCAGTTTTAGGCTTATAGGCCTTGCCCTACCCTTACCTCCTGAGGTAGGCCTCACTAAAGAGTACTCCACCTATTTGCTCCTAGATCTGGGCATTTTCTACTTGCCCATTTTCAAACTGCTTCCCTCAAGTTTCATAACAGAACTTTATAGTTTCATTATGCTGACTGTATCCAGAGTTCTTGCAATAATTCCCTTCGCTCAAAACTTGGAGTTCCATTCTAGTGATAACATGAGCTTGTATTTGAAGTTTTCAAAGTGATTTAATATAAAGTATATCCAGTGCTGCTTATATGCTTGCTTTATCATAGAAATAATCCATGATGCAAAGTTGGCATGGGAGGTAAGTTCTACATGCTGGCGATGTCATATATAACCTTAATTAACAACATATAGGCATGAAGTAATGCTATGGGGCATGAAAAGAAGAATGAAAAGTGGGTCTCACTCCTTAGAATTTACTGATTCATTGTCATGAATATGGAAAAGAAAATTCAATTGTCAAGTGACATCAGCAAAATCGCAGCATAGGAATTTGTAGGGCTCATTCCCCTTCAGCCCAGAAACATCAATTTGAACAGCTGTGAACAAAAATCCCTTCGTAAGAGCCAAGGATTCTAGGTGAGGGATTACCATATCTGGGTGAAGTGCAAACATAGGAAAAGATGCACTGAGGAAGGTAGGAAAGATAGATTCACACCACTCCTGTCTCTCCTGCCCTAATCCCGAGAGGCCCAGTGCAGAGAGAGACACCATCCCTATGGGAGAAGGAGAGTGAAGTGAGTGCCCACCTTCACTGCCAGAGCTGGCCCGCCCCAGCATTAGGCCAGCGGCCACAGCACTAGGTGATGCCCTGTGGGGTCCTGAGAACCCAGGCCTCCAGCTCACCTCAGTGTCTGCCAGCTCCAGTGGCTTCAGGCAGCTCCTGCAGCCCTACGTGGCATTTTAAATACAAGGCTCCCGGTCTCAGGGTCAGAAACTCAGGCCCCAATCCACCCTGACATCTGCTTGGGTGGTTGTAGGTGGCTTCTGTGGCCCCAGGCACCTGACAGGCTCCTGTGAAACCAGGTTCTTGGCCTACCCTGGTGCTGGGAGACTTTCATGACACCAGCCTCCCCATGGTTTCCTTCAAACCCAGGTTCCTGGCACATCCCATCGCTGGCCAGCTCTCCTGGATCTTGATGGCTTCTGTGGCCCCAGGCTCTCTATCAACCCTTGCAAACCTAGGCACCAAGTAGACACCCTACATCAAGCTGATTACCACGGAATCAGGCTTTCAAATCATCCAGCACCAGGCTGGCTCATGGCCCCAGGCTCCTGGCCCACCCAAGGGCCAGATCAGCCCCTGTGGACCAAGATTCCAGACCAGATCATATGGACCCAGGCTCTCAGTCCACCCATTCACCAGGTCAGTCCTCACGGCCCTAGCCTGGAGGTTGGCTCCTATAGACCCAGGCTCCTGGCCTGCCTAAATGCCAGATGGGTACCCAGAGACCAAGCCTCCAGGTTACAGGCTGACTCCAGCTACCTCAGGCTCTGGTCTTGCTCTAGTGCCAGGCGGGCCCCTGTGGTCCAACCTCTAGGCAAGCTCTTATGAAACCAGCCTCCTGGCCCACATTAGTACCAAACTGGCTCCCATGGACCCAGATGCTGGGCCCACCCTAGTGGTCTCTGGTGACTAGCTGGTCCCAGTAGAAGCAGGATCCAGGTCTGCCTACAAAGACCCAGGGCATAGCTCCATCAATACAGACTCAAGCTCAGGCTCACCCAAGTGAACTTGGACTCCAGGCCTGCCCCCACAGACCCAGGCACCAAGCTGGTCTCTACGTACACCAACACTAAGCCCATCTACTGACCCAAGCACCAGACCTGCCCAGTCCAGGACTCTAGCAGCAAGCTCACCTGCAGACACCACCAGATGGCTAACCCAAAACCTCTGAACAGGTTAACTGGTAAGGAGCTATGCCTGCCAAAATCAGTCTTAAAGACGAAGAGGTGCCTGCTTCCTCAAACATGCAGTGCAAAGCCATAAGGATCATGAATAATAAAGGAAACATGAATCCACCAAAGGAAACTAATAACTCCAGTGACTGTCCCTAAGGAATGGAGATCTATGAACTGTCCAACAAAGAATTCAGAATAACTCTCTTAAAGAAATTCAGTGAACTATAAGAAAACACAGATAGACAACTAAATGTAATTAGGAAAACAATGAATAAACAAAACAAGAAGTTCAACAAAGAAATAGAAACCATTAAAAAATCAAGCAGAAATCCTGGAGTTGGAGACTATAATGATTGAACTAAACAATTCAATGACAATCATCAACAACCTATTACAAGTCTTGGTAAGGATGAGAAGATAATGGAACACTTTGTACACTGTTGGTGGGAAAGTAAATTGGTATAGCCTCTATGGAGGACAGTATGGAGGTTCCTCAAAAAATTAAAAATAGAATTACCTTATGATCCAGCAATCCCACCTCTGGGTATATATACTAAGAAAATGAATACACTCTCTTGGGATATCTGCACCCCCATGTTCATTGCAACATTATTTACAATAGTCAAGACATGTGAAAACAACCTAAGTGTCCATCGTTGGATGAGTGAACAAAGAAAATGTGACATATATATACATACATATTTTTTTAATTAAAAAATTTAACTGTCCAATGATCATGAAAATATGCCCCACCATACTGCTAACCAAAGAAATGCAAATTAAAACCTTAAGAAGACACTATTTATAATTCATTAGAATTGCTAAAAAAAAAAAAATCTGATAATACCAGGCTGATAAGAATGTGAGGTACAAGGAATACTTGTGGAAGTGTAAACTGGCATTGCCTACCTGGAAAGCAGTGGGCAGCAGCCCCTAATGAAACTCAAATTGCATACCACCAACTGCCAACAAGTATAAATAGGTATCATACTGTACCTAGGCATCTACCAAAGGGAAGCTCTTCCGTGAGCTCTTCCACGAGTTCAAGGAAGCACGTATATAATGTTCATCATGTCATCCATTCAAAACGTGTTTATTGAGTGCCTACTATATACCTGGCACTATTCTATGTGCTGGAGTTACATCATTGAACAAAGCAGACAAAAATTCCTGTTCTTGCAGAGCTTGCATCCAAGTAGAGTGAAATACTGTTTGCTATATAGAAAAAACAAAAATTGTCTAAATTTAGACCAAGTAGAAAATGAATAACAAAAATAACGTTTTTGTCAAACAATAAAATGACATTAAACAGTTAATATATCAAAAAACTAGATGTTTCTCATTACTTTGAGAAAAGTAAGTTGCAGAATATGTAGTGTACAGCATTTATGTAAATGTTTAAAACAAAAACATGTTATATACTCTTTGTAGGTACATGTATATATAAATACATTGTAATAAAAAAGGAATGGAAGGATACCCACTAAACTCGTGATGTTGGCCCCTGAAGAGAGTGTGTGTGTGGATGGAGAAAATGAAATAGAATTTGGGATGGACACAAAGATTACTCCTTCAATTTTACCTGTAAAGTTTGATTTATTTTATTTAAAAAATGTAAGACAAAAATGACAAAATGTTAATAATTTTCTATTCTGGGTAGTAGGTTTCCTGTTTTTTGTTAAGCGTTTTTCTTTTTTTTAATGCATTTATCTCCCCTATTGAGTTATCAAAAAAAAAAAAAAAGGAAAAGAAAAAATAATTAACCAAAATAAATCAGTGGATGATAAATGCCAAATAAATGATATGCAAGTTCTTCCTTCCTTCCTTCCTTCCTTCCTTCCTTCCTTCCTTCCTTCTTTCCTTCTTTCTTTTCTCTCAGTAATACAAGCACAGAAGACCAGAGCCCATTTTTTTCATGGTGACCTTGGCACCTGTCCACATCTCAACTCAGTTGCAATACAAATGCCTATTGTCACAAATAAAATTATCATCAGACCTACCAGTTCATAACTATGGTTGGAAATTGTATCATCACTTTGGCTTATCTCAGCTTTTCCCCCCCAACAATGTACATCCAGTCATGATCAGAGACAATGCTCAGTTTAGAGCAAGGAATCAAGTTGGAAGATTTTATATTAACTTACTAGAAATATTAAATTGTCTATAAAATGTGTATGTTTACATATATATTGTTGATAATGTAATAGTGCTTACAAATTAAATATTTTAATTTTAATATGGATTGGTAGAGGTTATATACCTTTATGCATAAAGGTGGATAAAAGTGTATATTAGTTCATCGCTAATTCAACACAAATGAGGGAGAGATACAGAGAGAAGAAAAGGATAGATGAGGCTTTTTTGGTCATCAAGCACCAAGCATTTCAGTTTTTATTTAAAAAGCAACAGATACAGACAATATATGTGTCCATGTTATAGGCTTATGGAACTTAGTGTAGGGTTTATAGTCTGTGGAATGAAGTGAGTTATAGGGAATTGGGTTTTGTTCCTTACTATTGCAGTTGCAAGAGGTCGGTGATATCCTGCAGACTAACAACTCACCCAGACAACTCTCAGAAACTACTGCTGCAGCTGCTGATTGCTTGTAAATACTTTGGTTGGGAGAAAGCCTTTCAAATGATGAAAGGAAAACAAACCTCATCCTTATCTATATAATCAACAAGGGTCTATTTAACCAGAAAGCAAGTTGGTATTGTAGATGGATTCTATATAAGCTTTTGTGTGTGGGTGGGGGCATGAAGTGTGTTTGTGATGTGTGTGTGGGTGTGTGTGTGTGGGGGGGTGCTTTTAAAGTCCCCCATCTCGGGAAGGGTGAGCTGTGACAAAGCGAGAGAGAGGCATGGACATATATACACTACCAAACGTAAGGTAGATAGCTAATGGGAAGCAGCCGCATAGCAGAGGGAGATCAGTTCGGTGCTTTGTGACCACCTGGAGGGTGGGATAGGGAGGGTGGGAGGGAGGGAGACGCAAGAGGGAAGAGATATGGGAACATATGTATACGTATAACTGATTCACTTTGTTATAAAGCAGAAACTAACACACCATTGTAAAGCAATTATACCCCAATAAAGATGTTAAAAAAAAAAATAAAGTCCCCCATCTCATTAAAGCTGCATAGCCTACATAGCTAACCAATAAGTCTCTTTCAGTATAAGCCTGAAAGCATATAGGAAAAAAGGAGTGTATGTGGCAAGTCCATAAGTCAAGGGGAATGCTTCCAAAAGTCACATGAGAAAAATCTGTCTCCTCACCTTGAGGTCACACCTTGGTCTTCTGAACTCATCGTTGCAAAATGGAGACCCTATGACTCAGTTTTGCTACCCTAGGGCTCAGAAACCCAGATATTGGCAAATTGCAAAGCCGAGTATAGAAGCGAAAAGAAGAATTGAGAATAAGCAGTAGGTAGCATGTTGTTAAAGCCACATGCCAATGCAGGACATGACAAACGGGCCACCTATCTGAGTCAGTACTTTAACTATTGCATATAATGGGATGAATTCAACTTGAAAATGGTCACATTGGTATGCACCCTCATATACTGTTGGTTCTTTAAATGCAGAGATGTTATAGTGCCTTGTATTTGAATTGCCCTGACAGGCGGTGGTTATTAAGCAAGAACTCCATTTATGCCATAGCGTGATCTCATTTGTAGAAGGGCATTTGGTTTGTACGGAGACTTTTAGAGTGACTGAGATCTAGTTATCTTACCTCTAAAATGTAGACCAAGCATATTAGGCATCTTCTTGTCTCTGTCTAGGGGGGTCTCCGTGTTACAGCATGGGGTCGATTTGCTTCTGTTCTGTTCTGACCCATGTGACCAGCCAAGGTGGTGAAAAACATCTTAATAAACTTGGCAAATCTTGTGTTGGTGGCTGGGGGATAAGAAAGTCTTACTCCAGATATCCTATAAGCATTAGAAAACTATAGATATCTTTTAAATTGTAGCCTCTGACACCCACTGTGAGAAAGGAACAGTCTTATTTCTTAACAGCCATCTTTTTTTTTTTTGCAGTACGCGGGCCTCTCACTGCTGTGGCCTCTCCCGTTGCGGAGCACAGGCTCCGGACGTGCAGGCTCAGCGGCCATGGCTCACGGGCCCAGCCGCTCCGCGGCATGTGGGATCTTCCCGGACCGGGGCACGAACCCGCGTCCCCTGTATCGGCAGGCGGACTCTCAACCACTGCGCCAACAGCGTAGCCATTGACAGCCATCTTGACTGCACGGAAAAGCATTGCCACCGTTACTTAAGGTCTGTCTGTCTGTGATCAGGTATATAAAGCAAAAGTAATGGAAAGGTCCTTGCCCTCTTACAACCAATAAACCAAATACAACACTGGCATAAATGGATATAGTAACCATGTATATTTTAATATTTAATAGAAAAAATAATATTTATCCACATTGAATAAACTTAGTACACGATATGAAAATAAAGCAGTTAAAATATATAAAGTATTTTACTTTTCTATTACTATAGCAAAATCTTACGATAACCATGAATATAACTCAATTTGTGATTGGCTCCCATACCCCGCCCTAGTCTCTTTTCAAGTAGGGCTGGGTTATTTTTCGGAGGTGGGCATAAGGGCACTGAGGGATGACTAAAGGTATTGAAATTGAGTGGACAACCTCCATTAATAGATGCCAAGCTGCATCTGGGGGCCAGAGGGATTTTATTAGTGCAACAGGACTCTTGAAAATGGAGGCCAGCTAGCTCTCCCAGATCACCTGGTCACTACATGCAACCTTTTGATAATGCAACCCTACAATCTACAAGATTGAACTTTGAACTCTACTTGTCAGTTTAGGGCAGAGACTTTTACTATACTACTATCGCTGTCTTAATCTAACTACTACTACTGCTAGTATTACTACTATTTAGTTAGCAAGAGCTACTATATATTGAGTGCTTTAATGTGTGTCAGGATCTGTGCTTTATATAAACATCTCAATCCTTATAATAACCTTAAGGGATAGGTAATTACAGGAATATTATAGGTAATATTCCCATCTTACTGGTACAGTAGCTCAGAGAGGTTAGATAACTTTCCCAGAGTCACCCAGTGATAGAGCTGGATTCAGGTCCAGAGTTTTTGATGTCATATCCCCAATGCTTAACAACCACTATACCACATTGTATACTTCCTTTTCTTATTGTACACTTTCTTTGCTTATAGTCCATAGGAAAACTAATTAAAAACACAAATGTAGCCAGGATAGGCCCCCTTTCTTGATCTGTTTCTTCCCTCTCCTCTCCTAACTAAAGGGAGTTGAAATGCTAGCCAAGAAGACTGCATTGCTGAGAAGCTGGGAAAGGAAGAGGACTGTCTCCACCAAGGACCTGTTTACTTTTTTAATTAACAAAGTATGAGGAGACTTCTTCTGCGTGTTTCAGGACCCAGAATGGAAATATATACCATTACATGCTCGTAATGGAAATGTGTTTTATGTTTAACAACTTCAAAATGAAACACATTATTGATGCAATATGGACCAGAAGTGTGGCCAAACGCTTAACGAGAAGAAAAAACAAAATGAAAACAATGACCCAAATGACCAAATTAGACTAAAATTAGTTAAAGCATAAACTAGCAAAACCAAGGAAACTTCTAACCTTTCCCAATCAAATTAAATACACATATGTAGCTGGTTAAAGATTTGACTTTCTAAATTTTAACAAAACCATCACTGCCACTTGTATATTGGTGAGAGACACTGGAGTCATGCTCAAGTGGACTTTAATTTGCTCATATACAACCTAGGCAATGAATAGGTCCAGAATTATACAAATATACCTACCGTGTAAGTCATTTCAATTTTGTCTCCGAAACTTTTCATCTGTTTTATACAAAAGGGACAATACAATGTTCTTCACTGGATCTTTTTCCCAGAGTGAGATTCAGAAAGAGGTTGTTTTGTTTTATTTTGTTTTGATTTGTTTTGTTAGACTTCAAAGGTTGAGGGTTGGCTTCATCACATGCCTCAGTTACAGCACACCATCCCCACTGGTCCCTGCAAGGCCCTGCTCTTTTTTTGGTATGTATCTATCTCTCATCATCTATCTATCATCCATTTGTTCCATTCTTACCTCCATTCCCCCACTTCTGTTATCCTCCCCTTACGATTGGCAGCCATTCTAATGCATCTGATATGTATAATTTTATTTATGTTTTTGTAAAATGCCTATTCTTATTGTACGTACAATATATTTTAAAATCTATATAAATGGCAGTGTTCTGTAGACCTCACTGGTTTCTTATTTCTCACTCAACATGAGATATAAATACACATACACACAAATATATATGTGTGTACATATATTTGTATGTACATGCCATATATATATATATAGTTATCCAAAGCATAAAATCACAAAATAAGACTTTTCTTCTGTATTACCTTTCCTAATTAGTTTTACCCAGTCTTTTGGGGAAGGTGCATGTCAACTGTGAATTGTGGAAAGTGAAGTATGGCTACACCAAAACACTAATTTTATTTTGAAGAATGTGGTGTTACCTTTAATGGAGGGTACATACCTCTTCTTGAAGGAGAGCCTCTTTATTTCTTCCAAAACAGGATGTGTTGACCAACTGACATTCACACTTCAGGGTCTCCTTGCTAGTTCTCTAGTCTTAATAAACCTCAGGAATAAAGTATAGGTTGCTTGTAAGTATGGGTTTTGTGTTGTGATGGCTGTGTATGCACAGCTGTCTGATTGCTCAAACCTGTCTCAGCCTGTCTGAATGAACAGCACTGAAACAATTACTAAAAGGTAGTGAAAATGGAGTATCATTTGTGAGGATGAACTGGACAAAATCAATGTATATTTTTGATGTGTTAGGAAACCCGAATTCCAGTCCTAGCTCGACTACAAATTCACTGTGTGACTCTGGACAAGGCTTCTTTAGGCCTTCGTCTATAAAATGAGGTGAGTCGGACTAGATAAACTCTAAGGTCTTTTACGGTGTGCTGTTACTCCAGGCTCCTATGATTTGCGCTTGTGGCTCCATGAATACTCTATTTCTTCTCCTCCCTACCTATCACCCGATTATACTGGGAAAAACTGGTAAAAACAGTAGATTAGTCTGCCTTTTACTTTTTTCCATGAGCGTTGGAAAATGAGAGGCCCAGGAGTAGGAACAGGTAACAATAGATACCTTTGAGAAGCAGTGCCAGCAAGTTAGAGGTGGCCATAGACAGAGGTAAGACGGTAAGACTTGCTTTAGAGAAAGCTATTGTGGCTTGTTCACAGAACTAAGAAACAAAAGTGTGTACTGTTGAACAGATAATAAAAATGGTCCCTGGGACAGAAACTTGAATCTGCTAGGCAGGACTAATGATTTTTCAAAATATTATGTTCAAACAGCCCTTTCTGCGGAAAAAAACCTTGAAAATACTCTCTCTGTGTCTGTGCTTAAGGCAAACGTATATTGGTTGAATGAATATGCCTGATGTCCGTTGTACACATATCCAGAAAAGTACTCAAATGGCCCAAGTCTGATGCAGTGACATATTTCAAGACTGTTATTCAACGTGTAGCTGAATTTTCTCCACAGATATTGCAACATCCTCGGCCTAATTCTCAAAGGCCTGTTGGGACTGGAGGGGGTTGGGAGATCATTGATCCAAGTCTGAGACTGGCTGGGAGTCAGGAAATGAACTTCAAATGCATCATTGTCCCGGCTGGAGAAGGCCTGCTGCAAGGCAGAATTCAGCATCGCCCCAGTACAACCCTAGCAGGACCCTTTCCAAGACCATAAACTTTGCCTTTTCCAACTCCGTCTCCAGACCCCTGCATCCCTCCAGTGCTTCACCAGCTCTCACCCCTTCTTCCAATATTCTGGGTTCCTAAGAACCTCTTATGTAGCATAGTGAGTATAGTCAGTATAGTCTCCTGCATGGTGTCTTCTTGGTATCTGGTGCCAAGCCCTGGGCTACGGGGAAGGCAGGTCTTAGACCAGGGTCGAATACTGGCTGTGGCAATGGCTACACATAAATTCTTCTTCGGAAAGATATGATCCAAGATCTTAATCTGATTGGAAAGATCAGATCACTGTGGCCCAGAGAGGTTAAATAATGCACTCATGCTTATACAGGTAATCAAGAGCAGAGTCAGGGTTAAAAAGGAAGTCTGTCCTATTACCCCTAACTTGGTATTCTTTGGACCAGTGTGTGTGTGTGTGTGTGTGTGTGTGTGGGAGGGGTGGGGTGGGGTGGTGGGTGTGTCTGTATGTGTGATTCTCTTCTTGAGAGTGTTCAACTACCGATCTCTGACAAACACTTTACAAAAGGTGCCTTGGTATACTGTGATGCTAAGAGCAGTCTCTGAAATAAGATCAGAGCTTGAATCCTGGGTAGAATACTATAAGGTATGTGACCTTGAGCAAATAGATGAAGCTCTCTGTTCTGTGATATATTTTGCCTAATAATATAGCCACTCCATGTTTCTTTTGAACAGCAGTAATGTGGACTATCTTTTTCAATCCTTTGAATCTATTTGTATTTTTATATTTAAGGTGCATTTCTTGTAAGCAGGATATAGTTGGATCTTGCTATTTAATCCAATCTGACAATCTCTGTCTTTAAATTGGAGTGTTATATTATTTACATTTAATGGGATTACTGATATGGTCAGATTTGAGTCTATCATCTTATTTGTTTTTTATTTCACCCATCTGTTCTTTTGTTCCCTTTTTCCTTCCTTGCTGCCTTTCTCTTTTGATCAATTGAGTACATTATGATTCATTTTTATCTCCCTTTTTGGCTTATTAACTCTTTGTGATTTTAGTGGTTGTTTTAGGATATATGGTTTACATCCTTGACTTATCACAGTCTGCCTTCAAGAGATATTATACTGTTTTACATATATTAATAAAGATCTTAGAACAGTATACCTCCATTTCTTCTCTCCTGGCCTTTATGTTATTGTTTTCATGCATTTTACTTTTATGTATGTTTTTAACTCCACAAGACATTTTTATTACTTTTGTTTAAACAGTCAGTCAATTATCTTCAGCAGATCTCTCTCTCTCTCTCTCTCTCCCTCCCTCCCTCCCTCTCTCTCTTTCTTCCCATGTAGTTACCATTTCTGCTGCTCTTCGTTCTTCTGTGTAGATTCAGATTTATATTTGGTATGGTTTTCCTTCTGCTTAAAGGAGGTCCTTTAACAGTTCTTGTAGTGAGGGGTTCCTGGTGATGAATCATTTCAGCTTTTGTATGTCTGAAAGTATCTATACTTGCCTTTTTTTTTCCAAAGATATTTTTGCCAGGGGTAGAATTCTAGGTAGATACATTTTTTTCAATACTTTAAAGATATTGCTACACAATTTCTTTTTTTGATTGGTTCCCATGAGAAATTCACTGTCATCCTTATTTTTGTTACTCTGTATATAGCAAGTTCTTTTTCTCTGGGCACTTTTAAGATTTTCTCCTTATCACTAGTCTTAAGCAATTTGACCATAATATGGCTTGGTATAGTTTTCTTCATGTTTCTTGTGTTTGTAGTTCATTGAATTTCTTTTTTTTTTTTTTGCGGTATGTGGGCCTCTCACTGTTGTGGCCTCTCCCGTTGTGGAGCACAGGCTCCGGACGCGCAGGCTCAGCGGCCATGGCTCACGGGCCTAGCCGCTCCGCGGCATGTGGGATCTTCCTGGACCAGGGCACGAACCCGCGTCCCCTGCATCGGCAGGTGGACTCTCAACCACTGCGCCACCAGGGAAGCCCCATTGGATTTCTTGTGTCTGTGAATTTGTAGTTTTCAACAAATTTGGAATTTTTTCAGCCAATATTTCTTTTTTTTTCTGCCACTCATTTCTCTCTGTTTTTTTTTGTGACTCTGAACATGTATATTAGGCCAATCAAGCTACCCCATAGGTTTATTTCTTTATTTTTTCTTCTTACTCTCTGTATTTCCTTTTGAAGAGTTTCTATTTCTATGCCTTTAATTTCACTAATATTTCTTCTGCAATGTATAATTTTGCTAATCCCATGCAGCATACTTTTAATTCTACACATTGGAGTTTTTATCTGCAGACATTTGATGTGGGTCTTTTTTTTTTTTTTTTTTTTTTTGCAGTACGCGGGCCTCTCACCACTGTGGCCTCTCCCGCTGCGGAGCACAGGCTCCGGACGCGCAGGCCCAGCAGCCACAGCTCACAGGCCCAGCCGCTCTGCGGCATGTGGGATCCTCCCAGACCGGGGTACGAACCCGCGTCCCCTGCATTGGCAGGCGGACCCCCAACCACTGCGCCACCAGGGAAGCCCTGATGTAGGTCTTTTTAAAAATATCATCTATGTCTCTACTTAACTTTTTGAACATATTAAATTCAGTTATACAAATGTTTTAATGTCCTTCTCTGCTAATTCTAGCATACGTGTCATTTCTGGGTCAGTTTTGACTGATTATTCTCCTCATTTTGGATCATGTTTCCTGCCTCTTTTCACGGCTGTTAATCTTTGATTTGATGCCAGACATTGTGATTTCACCTTGATGACTGCTGGATATTTTTTGTAATTTTTTAAAAAATAAATGTATTTATTTATTTATGGCTGCGTTGGGTCTTGGCTGCTGCGTGCAGGCTTTCTCTAGTGGCAGCGAGCGGGGACTACTGTTTGTTGTGGTGTACGGGCTTCTCATTGTGGTGGTTTCTCTTGTTACAGAGCATGGGCTCTAGGCGTGTGAGCTTCAGTAGCTGTGGCACGCAGGCTCAGTAGTTGTGGCTTGCAGACTTAGGTGCTCCGCGGCATGTGGGATCTTCCCGGACCAGGGCTCGAACCCGTGTCCCCTGCATTGGCAGGCGAATTCTTAACCACTGCACCACCAGGGAAATCCCTATTTTTGTATTTCTATAAATATTCCTGAGCCTTGTTCTATGATGCAGTTAATTTACTTGGAAATATTTTTATCCTTCTGGGTCTTGCTTTGATGATTTGTTAGGTAGTTCTGGAGCAGTGTTCAGTCTAGGGCTACTTATTTCCCACTACTCAGGAATGACCCTTCTGTATACTCTGCCCAGTACTCATGAATTATGAGTTTTTCCAGTCTGGATGGTGGGGATAGGTACTATTTCCAGCCCTGTGTGAGCACGAGGCAGTTTCTCCTAATTTTTTTCAGATGGTTCTTTCCCAGCCTTGGTTAGTTTCCTCACACACGTACCAATAACTACTGTGCTGAATACTTAAAGGCAGCCCTCTGCAGATCTCCAGAGCTCTCTGTGCAGCTCTCTCCTCTCTGGTAGTCTGTTCTCTGAACTCTATAGCTACATTACTGTCACAGAACTTACAGCTGCACCTGTTTAACCAAGGGAGTCCACTGCCTTTGCCTCAATTCCCACTCTCTATGCCATAGCTCAGAAAATATCTTAAGATAGTAAGTTGGGACAATTATAGGACTCACCTTATTTGTTTCCCATCTCAGTTATCACTGTCCTTCATTGATTGATACCCAGTGTCTTAAAAACTATTTCTTCATGTATTTTTGTCTGGTTTTGTTTTTGTGGCTGTTTTAAGTGGGAAAGTAAATCCCATCCTTAACATTCCATCTTGGCTGGAAAGTCCCAAATGAACTTCTCTAAACATCAGTTTCTCATCTGGAAAATGGAAATAATAGAGTTACCTATGGTACTGAGTATTTGTGGAGATTAAATGAGATAATACATGTGAAACTTTCTCATAATAGCAGCTTGATAAATATATATTATCTTTCCTTCTCCTTCCTCATATGCTAACATACTTCTCCACACCATTCCCACCAGGGGATTGCTCCTTTTAATGGCCCTCAAGGCCTAGAGGGGCCGTTTGAACTGTGTCTGTAACCAGTGTAAACTGTCAGTCCTTTTGAATTCATTCTAAAAACTTGTTTGGAGACAGGAAAAGAAGAGAGTCACACCTGATCTATCTTAAGAAAATGGATTGAAATAAGTAGGTTCATATTTCCCCCAGTGCTGGGAGTAAGTAAAAACAATCTAACTCTATCACTACTTCCAAGGGACAGTAATTTTTTGTTAGCTATTTCTCTTCCAGAGCTTCAGAATTGATGGAGAGAGACAGAAAGGGGGGGCCGGAGGGGGGGAGAATATTCATCATTATAACGCAGATAGACCTTTAAAGGGCTATGTGTTATTTCAAATTTGATATTCATTGTGCTTCAGGACAACTAGTGTTTATTTTCATAGCTTAGTTAAGTCTACGGATCATTTCTAGATAGTTGTCTATGCCCCCTCCAGGAAAAACATACTTTCGAGTGAGGAAGGGCCACACCCTCTTAGAAAGCTGGATAGAAAGATTGAAAGAGGTTCAGATGGGAAAGGAGGGCAGACACCCAAAGATGGTGCAGGCCAAGAAGTGAGTCATAGCTAGCATGCAGTGTTCAAATGTACTACAGAGTATAACTTGACCTTTAAAGAAGGAAAAATCTTTCCAAAGATTGAGTCAATTTACACTCTGTACCTTCCCCATGAACATTTTAGAGTATTGTCGTGGTGGCCCCTGCTGAACAGCAGTTCATTCATTCAATTGTTTATTCAATTAACAAATATTTATTCAGCATCTACTATGTGCATAGCACAGTGTGAGGGGCAGTGATGAATAAAATATGGCATTTCTTATTATGGAACTTCTATAGTCAAACGGCTGCCCAAGGTAAGGAGTGACCCTAACTGGTGTTCTTAACTTTAACAATCTCACACTGCCAATCCACTGTGGGAGTTGGGAGGGAAATGAATCTTTTAAAATTGTGGTTCAGGGCTTCGCTGGTGGCACAGTGGTTAAGAAGCCACCTGCCAATGCAGGGGACACAGGTTCAAGGCCTGGTCCGGGAAGATCCCACATGCCGTGGAGCAACTAAGCCCGTGCACCACAACTACTGAGACTGCACTCTAGAGCCCGTGAGCCACAACTACTGAGCCCATGTGCCACAACCACTGAGCCTGTGCTCTAGAACCCGCGAGCCACAACTACTGAGCCCATGTGCCAGAACTACTGAAGCCCGCGCACCTAGAGCCCATGCTCAGCAACAAGAGAAGCCACCTGAATGAGAGGCCTGCGCACAGCAGTGAAGAGTAGCCCCCGCTTGCTGCAACTAAAAGGAAAGCCCGCGCGCAGCAACAAAGACCCAACACAGCCATAAATAAATAAATTTATTTAAAAAAAAATAAAATAAAATTATGGTTCATTTTAGTCCTGACCCTGTAGCTTTAATTCAATCTTACACACTCACATATCACAAGCCCCTAAACCAATAAAGTTAAGCCCCATTTTCAGCATTCACATAGGAACTACCATGCATCTCTCTGGACTTGCCTGCCTTTCCATTCCTACACCACTATTACTGATTCTTGACTTGTTTCACATTTTTCATGCTGTTCCTGCCCTTTGGATTTGTCAACCTCAACTGACCATTATATATCAAGGTGATTCTCTAAGGACCTCAGCTTAGCTTACTTACCTCTCTGAATCTGTTTTACTCCTGGATATCTCAGGTAGGGCAACCTCTCCTGTTCATGACTCCCATTGTGTCTACGCTTTTCCTGGTTCCTGGGAAATCAAAATAGGGCATTATCGAATTTAGACATCAGGCAATAGGGAGCCTACTCAGGAAGTACTTCAGAAATTTATTTCTTCCTTTGACATGTATATATTAAGCAGCTACTATGTGCCAGGAGCTCTGCTCTGATAAAGATACAGTCTAGTGGGGGAGAGCTGCATTAATTTTTGAAAAGCACAAACAAATGAACATGACAGTAACGATAAGAACCACTGAAGAACTAGGTCAGTGCTGTGATAGAAGAAGATGGGCTAGTGGCTACTTGAAATAGGGTATTTAGGAAAGTCCTCTCTAAAGAATTGTCACTTAAAGAGATGTGTGTGTTCGGTAGCAGCCAGCCATACAAAGATTCATTTGGGGGAAGAGCTTTCTAGGCAGAAGAAACAGCAAGTGAAAAAAAAAAAGCCCTATGGTTTGTAAGAGGAACAAAATGGAGGAGATGTGAGCAGGGACCAGATCTTTGGTTCGATTTCATGACCATAGTATGCTGGAAGCTTCCCTGCTTTGTGTTGCTGGGATCCAACTCCCTGTACGGAACCTCAGACCAAAGTCAGGAAGTCTGTGTTCTACTCTTACTCTACCATGAGTTTATGTGTCTCTTTTAATGAGTTGCTACTCTTTTTTCTCCTCTATGTTTTCTCACTGGAAAATGAGAGGATTGTATTAGACTTTCTTTAAGGTCCCTTCAAGCTCCAATATTCTATGATCTATAAAAACAACTTTCAAAATTCTGACTGAAAGCTCTGATCTGTGGGTTAGTTTCAGCTAAGCTGTGTCAAACCTTGTCACTTATTTCTGGGGATACAAATTGTAAGTGATCTATTCTTATATAGATTTTACATTCTAATGAGTTTTCTCAAAGTTAATTTTAACATATTTTAATTATCTCTGGAATAAGGGATAAGACAATATCTTTATCCTCAATTACCTTCAAAACGTGGCTTAAAAAAGACTTCTTTAGGAATTTTGAAATTGTGACAATCTGTATATAGATGAATTATTGAAGATGCTTGAATGACAGTTTTTTAAATAAATAACAACTTTACTGATACATAATTCATCCATTTAAAGTATAACATTCAGTGGATTTTAGTATATTCAAGAGTTGTGCAACCAGCACCACAAAAAATTTTACAGCACTTTCATCACCCCACCCTACACCCACCCTGTTGCAAAAAACAAACAAACAAAAAACCCCTCATACCCATTTGCATAAATCACAGTTTTTAAAAGCCCACAGGAATCTCTCATTTTTAGGACGTGTCATGAACTAACATTCAAGAGGATGATCTTTTCTCTTGGATCTCTGCGACAGCTAATTTTAGAGGAATTGGTTTATCTCATTCCTCTAAAATAGCTGTGGCTGTGGTTTATAAGTTTATGATATAACCACGATAGCAGCATAGTAAAGAATGAATTCACCTTGGAAATGGTAAAACCCCTGTATATCCTGGCTCCTCCCTTACCTCTTTGGAGCAGTCCCTCAGAGCTCTCTGAGAGGCTGTCTTCCAGGCTGAAGTCATCAGAAATTCTGCTGAATAAAACATAATTCTCAACTTTTAGGTTGCGCTTTTTTTTTTTTTTTCAGTTAACGTATCTGTCTACTTGGTAGTCCAAATTCGGTCATCAAGAATTGTCACTGGGGGCTTCCCTGGTGGCGCAGTGGTTGAGAATCTGCCTGCCAATGTAGGGGACACGGGTTCGAGCCCTGGTCTGGGAAGATCCCACATGCCGCGGAGCAACTGCGCCCGTGAGCCACAACTACCGAGCCTGCGCGTCTGGAGCCTGTGCTCCGAAACAAGAGAGGCCGCGATAGTGAGAGGCCCGCGCACCGCGATGAAGAGTGGCCCCTGCTTGCTGCAACTGGAGAAAGCCCTCGCACAGAAACGAAGACCCAACACAGCCAAAAATAAATAAATTAATTAATTAAAAAAAAAAAGTGTACAAGTTGCTTTGTTACAATAAAACTAAATGTGTGCATAAAGTAAGCGGTGAGACAATGTTTGTAAAAAAAGCTTTAAAAAAAAAAAAAAAGAATGGTCACTGGGAGGTTTCTTGGCTGTTTTCTCTCAAGCACATCCCAACAGCAAGCTTACTCCAGGGCTAAAGAAAAGGTACTTCTCTGAGAGGCACCAACTTGAAGGTGCTTTTATTCTGTAGCGTTAGCTAACATAAAAGACATTTTTGAATATTTAATAGTGCTCCTACAGGAGATGCCAGTTCCCACCCCAGACCTACGGGAGAATCATTAACTGAATTTTTACAAGTACCCAGGTAGTTCCCATACATTAAAGTTTGAGAAGAACAAAACGCAAGAGGGAAGAGATATGGGAACATATGTATATGTATAACTGATTCGCTTTGTTATAAAGCAGAAACTAACACACCATTGTAAAGCAATTATACTACAATAAAGATGTTTTTTTAAAAAAAAATGCTCCTAAAGATATCCACTAGGTTAAGCAGGACTCCCGGAACTTTTATGTAGTAGGTGTGGGGTGGGGCCTGTAATTCTGCATTTAAAACAAGATCCAAAGTGATGCCAATGTTGCTGGTCCACAGACCACCAATGAGCTGGCCTTTGATTTTGTGTGATTCTGTAACCAGAATAGAATACAAAAACCCAAGTACACACATGTTTACCTAAGTTCTTCCGTGGTTTGACTTACAATGTATCTAATACAAATACCTGCTAGCCTATCTTGAGTGTTACCTAGGAGAATCTGTGTGTCCATTACAGAAACAAATTACTTTGTAATTACTTTATACTTTTTGAAACAAATTTCAATATGTGACCTCGTTTGATCCTAGAATGCCTGCCTTTATTCTATCTGTATAAGCCTTCCGGGCACTGAGGATGTGGCAATGGGAGGGCAGCTTTATTTGGTCTTAGACCGAAACTCAAAACACTAACGCTGGATTGTTGAGCTGTTGACAAATAGACTGGCGCTATGTCCCTGGCACCAGGAATTTCTAAGGGTACTCTGGGAGGAAAGAATTTTCAAAACAAGGAGTGGCCTCTTAAGAAGTAAATGGGGCTATCGGAAAAATCATGTGCTGTGGGGTTCAGTCTTAAGACAGCAGGGTTTAGGGACTTCCCTGGTGGTGCAGTGGTTAAGAATCTGCCTGCCAGTGCAGGGGACACGGGTTCACTTCCTGGTCCAGGAAGATCCCACATGCCGCGGAGCAGCTAAGCCCATGCGCCACAACTACTGAGCCTGCGCTCTAGAGCCCGAGTGCCACAACTACTGAACCCCAGCGCACCTACCGCAGCAAAGAGTAGCCCCCCCGCTCGCCGCAACTAGAGAAAGCCTGCGCGCAGCAAAGAAGACCCAACGCACCCAAATCAATCAATCAATCAATAAATCAATCAAGTATATTTTCTGACCATAACCAAATAAAAAAAAAATAGCAGGGTTTAACACTTCTGCCCTTTTGCTCTATTTCAGTGGAGACAGAGGAGGGAGAGGGACTCTGATTTGGTAACTACCAAAGCCTGAAACACACTAGAGGAACTTTCCTAGCTGCTTTGGGGATTGTGTGACCAGTTATTACTTACAACTTCTCTCTGCTTTTTTACTTCTTAACAATGGTTTCTTAATCAAAATGCAAATAGTAATTAAGTATAAAAGCTTCTCTGAGGTGTTTTGTTGATGATTAAGTAGAAGCCAGATGGCAAAGTTGCAGACTAGACTGAGGAGAGGGAAAGCATGAGCTGAACTATGGACTTCGAATGCCTCTGCAATGTATTTACTTTGCTGCTGAGCTATGTGCTGGGCCCATGGAGAGTTTAGAATATAAACTCTCGAATGTCTTTATATTCTATATATTCTTTAATATTCCTAAGTTGTAATGGTAGCCAAAGCAACTTTGGATACCATTGGCTGAGAACAACCACTGACATATGGCAAATAGCTCAACCAAAGGTTTATTTCTTAAGTATTCAGAAGACTATAGTACTGTGAATTCAATAGACACTTTGAAGAGCAAGGCTTTTAATGCAAAGACCTCACAGATCTCATCATGATTAGAAGCAAACATTTAATACCTTATTGATTGAGCCATTGTTAAGAAGCTAGTCAAAGGCAGAACTGGTGATGGCTCCCATTAAGTTACAAAGGTTAATCAGAAAACTGGTGGCGCAGTGGTTGAGAGTCCGCCTGCCGATGCAGGGGACACGGGTTCGCGCCCCGGTCCGCGAAGATCCCATATCCTGCATAGCGGCTGGGCCCGTGAGCCATGGCCGCTGAGCCTGCGCGTCCGGAGCCTGTGCTCCGCAACGGGAGAGGCCACAGCAGTGAGAGGCCCGCGTACCGCAAAAAAAAAAAAAAGAAAACCGAAATATTGACTCAATTATTCAACAAATATTTATTGAACACTACAAGGCAATGCAGATAAAACAGAAAACAAGTTTGGCATGGTTTCTTTGCCTTTAGGAAGGTGATGTTTTGACAGGGGAGAGAGACAAAAAGGACAAGAAATAGAATAGAGGAATAGACTAATTTCAGAAGGGGATTGCTGCTAAAAAGTATATTTTAAAAGGGTGTTTTGATAGTGATTAGGGCCACCTGATTTAGAGTTATGACGGGAGGCCTCTGTGGAGGTTGTGACTTCTAATCTGAGATCTGAAAAATGAGAAGTGAGACAGATGAAGAGCCTGCTGAAAAGCTTTCCAGTTACAGTGTTTATGTTGAAAGGGCTTGAAGTGGTGAGGAACTTGAATGCTCTAGAAATAGACAGAATGTCAGTGTGAGACTACTTTGCTCGGCATCACTTCATCTTACTTTAGCAGCCAGTGAATCGCATGGGATTGGGGGAAGGGGTCAGTGGCTATTTAATGTTGGTATTCTCTTAGGGATCTCGAAGACCCCCAGTTGTTACAGGCCCCCTCCTCTGACTCTAGCCACAGTTCCTCAAGGGGATGCCTTTTACACCCAAAAAGGGACAAAGTGTCTTTAATGTGCCCTGAGAAGTGTCATACCTTAGGGTCTGGAGTGTTTCTGCACCTTGACACGTTTTAGCAAAGCAAAATGAGCACTGTTGGCTATACACACTCCAGGACCCTGCATTGAAACAGGAAGTAAGGAGACTAAAGTATGTGAGTCGGGGTGTTGAGGAAAGCCAATGTTGCTGAGGCTCAAGGAAGATGACACCTAGGGAGAGCACATCCCTGCCCTGAACTTATTCCCTCCTCTCCATTACTCACTATCACTGTCCAGCCATCAGCTCGTCGTTATATTTTACCTGGATTATTGTAGCATTCCTTCAGGTGATCTCCCTGCCTAGAGTCTCTCCTCTCTCTGGTCTTGTACATTCTCCATACTAGTGGCTTTGTTTTTGCACGATTTGTTCATGTTTCTTGTTTTCATTGCTATATTATAAGCTGCCAGAGAAGTTGGGATAGTGTCTTAATTATCATCCTCCCACAGTAAGAGCTGACTCTTCATTGATTCCATAAATGTATATCAGCAGAAATCCCTATCTAAAGATTTTGTCCACCTTCTACTAAACGACTGCACAACTCACTCACTAAAATAACTTACACCAATACCTGCAAGATCAAAACCTCTCTGCTAAAGACCGGAGACTTGGGATGAGTTGGGATGAAATTCCGAATCTGTTACTGAACTCAAGTTTTGGCTGTTTACCACCTGAAAGACAAGTGTTAGTTGGAAGAGGAAAGGTTGCTTTATTCAGGAGGCCGGCAACCTGGGGAGGAGGCAGACTTTTGTCCCAGAAGCAGCTCCAAAGATTCTGCTCGGCCATAAAAGATTTTAAAGGGGAAAAGAGGAAGCTAGTCTCAGTTAATCATTTGGGGAGGGGGTCAGAGTCTTTGTCATCTTTCACTGTGTGCAGACTTGCTGACTCCTTGTACTCTTTCTTTGGATGCCATCTTGTTCATGTAGCTTGCTTGCGGGATTACTGAAGGCGAAGCTGGGGAAACGATCTAGTCATCTGTTAATTACTTATACTTCATTTGTACTTCTTTAACCTAAGAAAAGAATCAACATGTTAGGCAAGGCATTGTGTGATCAAAAGAGCTAAGAGGTATGCTTGGGCCGGAGGTCAGTGAAGCATGTGGGCACCTGGTGTAAAGGTTGAGTTAAAATATGGCTTGGTGAAGTCTATTATCTGTTAGCTTTTAGGGGGTGCTTACAAATTCATTGACAAGTTCTTGGACCTGCAGAGCTAAAAGTAACTCATTAGCACTTGAAGTCTATTGGCTTCAATTTAGATGGAAGAAAAATATCCAAAAGGCATTAAGTGTCTATAAACACAGATAACCAACTGTATTAGTGAAGAGCTAGGTTCTCTATCAAATTTTCTTTAGATGTTGTTGTTTTAAAATTTTTATTATGGAGGATTTCAAACACATACAAAAGCAGAGATAATAGTATTATGATCTACCATGTACCCATTACTCAGCTTCAGCAATTATCAATTCATGGCTAATCTCGTACCATTAATACCCTCAACCACTGTCTCCCTTCCCTATTGTTTTGAATCGAAACTCAGACATCATGTCATTTCATCTGCAAATATTTAGTATGATTTTCTAAAACATAAGAATTTTTTAATAAATAGAACCACAATTAGTACACCTGAATAATTAACATTAATTCCTTAATGTCATCAAATAGCCAATAAGCATTCAAATGTCAAATTGTATGACACATACCATATTTGTTTCTTTGAATTCTGATAATAAGATCTACATATTATGATCGTTTGTATGTTTTCTAAGTCTCTTTAATCTACGGGTTCTCCTTCCACTTTCCTTCTGGTTCTTGAAACTTATCTATTGAAGGAGCTGATTTGTTTATTCTTCAGAGTTTCCCAGATTCTGGGTTTTGCTGATTTCATCCTCATGGTGTACTTTAACATGTCCCTCTGCTCTCTCTATTTTCTGTAAGTTGACAGTTATAGCTAGTGTCTTAATCAGATTCAAGTGTAGTTTTTTTCTGGGGGTGGGTCAAGAATGCTTCATAACTTTTCTGAGCATCAGCTCACTAATCTATAAAATGGACCCAATGGTAGAACTTACATCATAGAGTAATTGAGAAGATTAAATACAACAATGTTTATAAAATGCATAACACAATGTCTCCCACCTCGGCACTCCAAAAAGTTAAAAGTAAAAAACATGGCACTTGGGAAAGAGGGACACATGATAGATGCCTGGGAGTAGCAGAGACACAACAAATATTTATTGAGAACCTATTGTGTGCAGGCACTGATCTAGATGCTGGAAGTCAAGTGATCTTCAAGACAAAATTCGTGTATGATCTCCATGAGCTCAGTCTGGTGAAAGAGACAGGCATGTGAACATATGGTAATGATAACAGTATGGTAAATGCTACAGGGGCTATGGAGTCCAGTAGATGGGCACCTAATCCAGACTAGGGAGAAAGAAAGGCTTTCAGGAAGAGCAGAGTTTTTGATAAGCTAAGAGTTAGCTGAAAGTTGGAAGAAGGGAGAATGATGTTGAGATTTTGGAGAGGGGTGGTGTTTCAGCCCAACTAAAGAATAAGTTGAAAGGCACAGAAGACAAAAGAAGAAAGAAGAATGAATTTGGGAAACACATTGTAGCTCACTACAGCTAAAGGACAAGGTTCTTATGAGAAAGTGGCTTGAGAGTTCTGGGGTTGGTGGGAGGGGGTCATGAACAGTCATGCAAGATGAGGTTGGAGCATTAGGCTGGGGATAGGTTGTGCTTTTTAGGCAATGGTAAGGTGCTTTGTCACTGTACTGAAAGCAATGGAGAATTGTTGAAGGATTTTAAGTAAGAAAATGTCATGATCAGATTTGTGTCCTAGAAAGGTCACTCATGCTAAGAGTGGAGAGTGAATTAGTAAGACCACATGCTTGGGGCTCAGAGATCAGTTTAGGAGGCTTTCAAAAGTCTAAATGAGAAATGCTGAGACTTGAATGTAGGGCAAGGAACTAAATGGGAATGGAAAAGAGGAGCAGACTCCAGATAGATTCAGGACGTAAGACGTGAAAAGACTTTGTTAAGAAATTGAATGACACTGCATAGGGTATTATGAGAGAGGAGAGTCAGTTGAGTCCCACGTTTCTGTCTTAGGTAAATGGGCTGGTAGGAATGCCATTCACTTGGGTTAGCAATATCATAGGAGGAACAGATTTGAAAGAAGGAAGGGAAAATGATGGGTATGGGTTTGAATGTGTTAAGAATTACCCAAGAAACATACTAGTGGAGATGTCAGATGTCTAGAGCTGAGGAGAGGAGTCTGGGCTGGAGATAAAGATTTTTATTTTTTTCTCCTAAACTTCTGTATCAAAGCATAACAAACATACAAAAAAGTACACAAATTATATGTGTACAGATTAAGAAACTTTCACAGCGTAAACACACCTAGGTAATCATCACCAAATTTAAGACATAAAACATCACCAGAGCCCTAGAGCCTCCCTCAAACCCTCTCCCAGTGATTATCCACCTCCAAATTTAACTATTATTTACACTTCCATCAGTTTAGATTGCATTTGCAAGCTTTTGAACTTTACATAAATAGAACCATAGAATACATATTCTTTTTGTGTCTAGCTTCTTTAATGCAACATTATGTTTGTGAGATTCATACACATTGTATTTTTGTGTAACAGGAGTTTATGACTTTTCATTGCTGAATAGTTTTCCATAGTATGAATACACCACAAATTATTTATCCATTCTATTGTTGCTAGATATTTGGGTTGTTTCTAATTTTGGACTATCTAAATGAGTAACTATAAATATATTTCTACAAGTGTTTGATTGCACGTATATGCATTTTTTTGGGTAAATACCTAAGAGTGGTATTGATGGATAATAAGGTATACATTATGCTCAAATATAGTACATGCTGCCAATCAGTTTTCCAAGAGTTGTCCCAATTTATACTCATTGCTTCAGAATAAATAGAATACAAATCTGGAGGAACTAAAAAAAATACAGAGAACTACTTTCATAATGGGAGATAATTTACTCAATAAACAATAAAATAAGTAGACAAAAGAGTGCAAGAATATGAAAGACCTGAACATGTTTTAATTTTTAATATGGTAAGTGTCAACAAATATAACTCACAAAACAAAAGCTTGTTGGGGGTTTTAATAAATTTTAGGAGTGTAAAGGAGCCCTGAAACCAAAAATTTGAGAACCACTACCTAGAGATTGCAATACAAATTGTTGACTTCATACAGTTAATATAAATTAATACTTTTACCCCTTCCTTGATAATGTCATGACCTGATACTAGCTTAAGCTCATTGATCCCTTTCAGTCTTTCCTGTTGTTGTGATGCTTCTTAACTCTACGTACATATATTTTTGACCACGCAAGACTTCATTGTTAACTTTTTGTATAGTCAATATTAATCTACATTTACCAAGATATGAATCTTTCCATTGTTCTTCAACCTTTCCTGAATTTATGTCTTTTGATAAGGGATGATTTCTCTGCTACCAGATTGAATGCTAGACTTTATGTTTGAGAAATTGCTGGACACTGAATGAAAAAGGGCTTGGACGTTGTATATGAAAAATTGTAGAGACTCTGGATGACGTTATCTTCCTCTAGAGCAGGTTCACCCTAACCTCTAGTCCTCAGGCTATTTAAGGACAGCTCACCTTCATGCAATCAGGGACTGAGCTTGGTTGCAGGATGTTTTTTTGAGTCTCAGTCTATTTCTATTTTGCCCCTAGAGGCCAGGAGTGCAGCTCTTTGTGGATCTCAACTGAGAGCAGCTCTGTTTATTAGGAGCTCTCCCCCTTTGTGAGAATGCAGAGCTAAGAAATTACTTGATAACGTGGCTCCACTTTTCAGCAGTTTCTACTTCTTACCTAGCCTGCTGCCCTGCACAGGTGATGAACTCAGCAAATCCTCAAGATGGAAAAGAGCAGAATGTCAGGCTCACTTTTCTTTGTCTCTCTTCTATCTGGGATGTTGGTCCCTAAAGTCTTGGTTCCCTTGACAGCCCCAAATCCATTTTTTTCCAAAAGCTTTGTTGACATCTCTGCCTGTTAACTACAGCCCTCTGCCTTGTCAGTCTGTCGTCTATACCTAGAATAGGCAAATACCCTGAAGGGAAAAGCTGCTTGTTGGTTCAACTCTCTGTGCTTAACTTTTCTGAGGTCTTGCTCTCTCAAGTCCTAGTTGTCTCGGCACCTCTGAAATGCCACCAAGAAATTTTTAAATATGTATTCTAGTTGTCTTCAGTGGGAGCATCAATCTGTAATAAAATAATCCACCATAGCAGGCCAATGAAAGTCTGGAAATCATCCATTCTAGGCCATCAGGGTAAGAGCTCATCACCTTTTGTTCTTGTACCTCAGGCCTCAGTAGTACCCATCGACTTTGAGAGGAAATTGTTACAAGCATAGGCTCTGTGGTCTGACTGTCTGGGTTTGATTCCTGGTTTCTTTATAAGCTTTGTGTCCTTGTGAAGTTTACTTGTTTTTTTCTAAGTCTTAGTTTCCTCATATGTAACATGGGAGTGATCATAGAACCTATCTCAAAGGTTTATAAGAATGGAGCAAAATAATCTACACATATATCATAGTGCTTAACAAGTAGTATGTGCTGGCTAGATAAATATTAGCTATTATTATTAGTAGTAGTATCTGTAGATTTTATGTAAGCACAGCCATAACAAGGGTTATTAAATATAACACACTTAATGTACATTACTTACATTCTTTTACAATGAATGAGTATTATTAAATCGATAAAAGCTGAGAACAAGTGAAGGAGAGTTTTAGTGGATTTATATAAATGCAACTTCATTTGTTTTGTTGCCTTGATTTTACCACGTGTAAATAATCTACCAATTATTTCCTTGGCCCCAGAGCCTAATAACACTTAGGTAAGCTGTATATATTAACTCCCTTAGCTTTAAAGTGAAGTCTTGTTGAAAGGGTATATAGTTTATAACATTTCACTAATCAGATGCCTTCCTTTCTCCTTCCACATGTCTGAAATAACATTCTGATGCCACTATGTGACTCTAGATGTGTAGCAGAAACATTTTTTTTTTCCTGAGAATTCATGTACATCTGAGCAGGTCATCAGGCCTGATAGAATGTGCCCACCAGGGGGCTTATTTGAAAGGAACTGTGGGATAGAATGGATGTTATCAATTTTAATTTATTTTCTTTTTTAAACCACTTTGTTGACATATGATTGGCATACAAAAAGCTGTACATATTTAATCCATACAACTTGATGAGTTTGGGGATGAGTGTACACTGGTGAAACTGTCACCACAATCTATGCTGTAAACATACCCATCATGTCCAAAACTTAGAATGCACTTTAACTGAAACAAAGTGAGATGCACACTTGCTTGGTTAAAAGCACGGTGGTCCGTGGTTCGAGACGAGTCGGTTTTCTGAACTCAGTAGATGTACTGTAAATGCAGGTTGTCCTCTGGCCCAGCCATTTGGGCTCCTGCCTGAGACTTAGCCTGAGAGGCTGCAATGACATTGAATAAAAGCTAAAAGGGCTGTTTTCATTCCAATCTCTTAGGTAGATGAGAATGCTCTGTGTCAGCAGTCATGGTGCCAGGGGCTCCTACAGAGACAGAAGACCATGCCAGTGGTTTCAGCGGCAGCAGGAGCCAGTGCCCCTATTGTAGACATCAGCACCCTCCAAAGTGGACAGTGGCAGACTTGATATAGATATGGGTAGACACCAGAACTAGAAGCAGTGCCACTGTCAGTCATCAGCATCAGTGATCCTTTGCTGTGCAACAGAGGCATAGCTGTGACTTTTTGGCATTAGTGACAACAGGATACCTGGTCAAGGACAGTTAGAGCAGGCAAGGAGGTTAGGGGGAAGGAGAATCGTGAATATCATAGAGTAGCTACAGGGTACATAGGAAATACTCCCTGTGTATTCTGAGAAATATTTGAAAGATGTCTTAATGGGGTAGGGGGTTGTCATTTCTACAGAACTGGCAGGGGCAGAGCCATGCTTTGTCACTATTATTGTGATTCTATCATTGCCCCTAGTCTACAGTAGCTTGAAGAATACAGGGTCAGGAACAAGGGTAATTGGTGATGGTAATATAGGAGGAATTATAGTTTTCCAAATACATCAACAAAATAAAGAGATCTGCCATACATTCTAATGTTCACCATTCATTTAACTCCCAGGTCCCAAGTGAAGCAGGTAAGTATATTATAAGTAACATTAAAGAAATATAACTTTTAAAAGACAGTGCACCAGGAACTTGGATGGCCTTATGGGAATGTTTAATCATGTGTATAACTCCTTTGCTAATTTTCTTTAGAAGCAGGTTATAAGCCACACAAGAATATGTCTCATTTTCTTTTTTTGGTGGGGGGTTACACGGGCCTCTCACTGTTGTGGCCTCTCCCGTTGCGGAGCACAGGCTCCGGACGCGCAGGCTCGGCAGCCATGGCTCACGGGCCCAGCCGCTCCGCGGCATGTGGGATCTTCCTGGACCGGGGCACAAACCCGCGTCCCCTGTATCGGCAGGCGGACTCTCAACCACTGCGTCACCAGGGAAGCCCCAGTCTCATTTTAAGAATGTGGCTTAGTTTGGGACCCAAATGGTGTTACCCTGCTTGTTTAGCCACGTTTCTAATACTTTGGGCTTCCATAAGGCACAATAGGTAAATGATAACTTTTGCCATTGCCCAAATTCAATTCTACCCTCAAAGAATAACTAAAAAAAAAACTTATATCATAAGCTCTGAAGGCATTTCTCAAAAAGGAGATCTAGGGAGATAATTTAAATGGTATAATCCTCTGTTACATAGGAAAGTCTCGAAGGAGGGAGTGAGGTGGGAGTCTGAATTGATGGCTTGTGTTGATATTGCAGATGCATTATGGATGCAGAATCTGAGGGGGAAGCTGGCCTTGGGCCTTTTTTATCTCACAGCATTTTACCCCAATCACATATCCATACAAGTGCTTCTCTTGAAATATCTCGAAAATGGGAGAAGAAGAATAAAATTGTTTATCCTCCACAACTTCCTGGAGAAACTCAGAGACCAGCTGGACTTCCCTGGTGGCGCAGTGGTTAAGAATCTGCCTGCCAATAAAGGGGACAAGGGTTCGATCCCTGGTCCGGGAAGATCTTTCATGCCATGGAGCAACTAAGCCAGTGAACCACAACTACTGAGCCTGTCCTCTAGAGCCCACAAGCCACAACTACTAAAGCCCGCGCGCTCTAGAGCCTGCGCACCGCAACTACTGAGCCCATGTGCTACAACTACTGAAGCCCGTGCACCTAGAGGCTGTGCTCTGCAACGAGAGAAGCCACTGCAATGAGAAGCCTGTGTTCCGCAACGAAGAGTAGCCCCTGCTCGCCGCAACTAGAGAAAGCCTGCGTGCAGCAACGAAGACCCAACGCAGCCGAAAATAAAATAAAAATAAGAAAAAAAAATTCTATAATTAATGAGCTTTCTTTACTTCTTACTTGAGCTCTTTGGACTTGGATATTAATTGGAAATAAAGGAATCATGATAGTATTTGTCAGGTCCAGAATCTAAAGCAAAATTTTGTATTTTGTAGTACAGTCTTTTTGGATGTTAAAACAAACACACTTCAGGATACATCTTAAATAGCAAAATTCAAATAGTTAACAGTAGATCATCTACTTAACTCTAGCAAATGAAGAACAATGTCAAATCATTTGTTATATATTGTCATTTACTGAAACTATTTTGATTAACTTTTGCATCATATATACTCCTCTATAAGTGCCTGTGTGAAGACATTTGGTTTGATTTTATATAGGCACTTTGGAGAAACCTAATTTAATTCTCTATTTTGCACAGATTTTGTTGGAGGGAATAATCCTTTTTTGGGACAAATTAAGACTTTTGGAAAATACCTTAACATTTTCTGATTTTAAATAGTATTTGGTAAATTGATTTTGGTGTATCAGTTACACATGTTATGACTAAGTTATTAATGCAGTGTATAAATATCTTGCTTATTAATGGGGGATAATTTGCTCACCTAGCCACATAGTTCATACACTGTACCATTATTTGCATTGTCCCTTAGACTTTCCAATCTGCTAGCTGCAAACATTTTAAAAATTAGTTTTATCTCTTGTTTAAAAGAGGACCAGATAATATTTACTATTCTACCTCATTTTGATCTTCAACATTTGGAATATGTAGTTAAATAATCATAGATGGGGCAATGAGTAAATCCTATAGCAGTGAGTTAAAATGAATGTCACCAATTTAGACGACTCCTTTATTTTTAAGACTATCTTCCTAATTTAGCTAGCACAAATTTCCAAACAATGTAGATTCCTATATAGACTTTACCTTACATGTGGCTTCATCCTGATAAAGAAAATAAGTCAGAGAGAAATTAAAGGCCTTTCTTTATAATAGTCATACCTTGTTAAACTGAGCTTGAGTTTACTTTTGTGGTATCTTTGAAGAAAGCTATGTTAAGTAAATTAAAAGTATAGTGAAACTGTATCAGAACTGTGTGAACAGCCATTTCTATAAGAGGTATATTTTTAATTTGTGGATTAATTGACATACTGATTATAAGTCATGCGTCTGAGTCATTAATGTGGATCCCATGTGACTCTAGAACTTTTACTAGGTGACTTTTTTGTTGTCGTGTTACTATGTTCATTTAAAAATAAATTAACTTTACAAGTTAAAAATAAAAGAAAGTCTCTTTTTTATTGCTAAAAACAATTCAGGGAAATTAATTTGTTATAGCTCATATTTTTTCAAAGATCACATTAATTTATTAATTTACTCACTAAATGTCTACTGAATGTTTACTTTGTGCCAGATAGTAATCAAATAATCAGACAAATAGGTTTAGAACTACAAGTGTAATAAGTCTTGGAAAAAGAGCTACATAGCACCATGAAAGCATATCCTTGCCTGAGAGGTCAAGGAAGTCTTCCTGGAGGAAGTCATATTAAACCAAGAATTGAAAGATGAATAGGAGTTAACTAGGTGAGGGAGGGTGACACTGACTGAGGCAGAGGGGGTAGTATATGCAAAGGTCCTGTGGTGACAGGGAGTATAGCATATTTGAAAATGTGAAAGAAAGTTAATGTGGCTGGAGCCACATTCATTTTTACATTACCTAAAGCCATTCTTTCTCATAAAGTAAAATATGGTATTGGGAAATTTCAGAATTCATATTTTATAGAAAACACAGGAAGAAAAATGTTCTATTTAGGAACCAGAACTCACTATGACCTTTTCCCCATACCCACTCCTTCTCATCTACTGAATACATTCAATTTGCTTATTTCCTGTTGTCCTCATCATGGTCTACAATCACTTTAATCATCCTGATTGGCTTTATTTCACCCTCCTCCTCAGTTGGACCTCATGGGGAACCATTTCAACAGTGCTTTACTAATCCCTATAATTTTTGACCCTCTTGAGTTTATCCCACACTTCTTTGCTGACCCCCAAACCTGGGCAGCCACCATTTACTCTGTTCTCAATCAAGAATTCCAAGAATGTTGAAGTAAAGGCCATGCTAACATGGCTTAATGAAAATTCATGCTGCCCTTAACTTGGTCCTTAATACCACTTGGCTGTTTTTTAATATTTTATTGCCACCATCAGCCATTCTTTCTTTAAGTAAGTTTTCTGATCCTTTCTCTCTCTCTTCTCCTTCTGAGGCTCCAATAATGCATTGATTGTTTCTTTTAATGGTATCTCATAATTCAAGTAGTCTTCTTTCACTTTTTTAAAATTATTATTTTTTTTTCTACTTCAACTGTATGATTTCAAATGACCTGTCTTCTAGTTCACCAATTCTTTTTTCTTCTTGGCTGAGTCTGATGTTTAAACTTTCCATCGAATTCTTTAGTTCAGTCATTTTAGTCTTCAGCTCTAGCATTTCTGCTTGGTTATTTTTAATAATTTCTATTTCTTTATTGAATTCCTTATTTTGTTTATGAATTTTTTTCTAATTTTATTTACCTGTTTATCTCTGTTTTTGTAGTTCACTGAATTTCTTTAAGAGGATTTTTCTGAATTCTTTGCCAGACAATTCATAGATCTCCATTTCTTTGGAGTCAGTCATTGAAATTTTATTAGTTTCCTTTTATGATGTCATGTTTGGTTAATCATTTATAATCATTGTGGCCTTTCCTTGGTGTCTGTGCATCTGAGGACATGGACGCATCTTCCAATCTTTACAGATAGGCTTTAGCAGGAAAGCCCTTCACCAGTCAGCTTGTTCAGCAATTCTGGGTGGGCAGTCTGGCAGTGTCCATGAGCATGCTTACTGTTGGAGTCCTTGGGCAGCTTGGTGTTGGGGTTGGTTGAAAGCTCAGGAAAGTAGTACTCAACCTAGTGCTGGGCCCCCCTGGGACCCTGGGTTCAGAGGTTCTCTCCTGAAGCCTAGGTTCATGGGCTTTGTTTGGGACCCTAAGAACACTGGATTCACCCAGGGCTGCAAGGGCTGGCTGGTGCTGGGGCATACCAGGAGCCTGGGTTTACTGGAGCCTACCAGGAGCCCCTGGGGGTGATGAGATTGGCTGATGTTGGGGTGAGCCAAGAATGTTGATTCATGGGAGCCCACTTGGAACCTGATGCCCCAAGTGGCAGCCTGCACTGGAATAGGCCAGAAACCTGGGGCCACTGGAGCTGCCTGGGTCCAGGGGAGACAGCAGGCACTGGAGTGGATCAGAGGCCTGGGTTCATGGGAGCCTTCTAGGAGCCTAGAGCTGAGGAAGCTGCTTGGAGCTGTGGTGGCCAACTGTGCTGAGCTGCCCGGGACTGTTGGAGCTGACTGGCACCCAGATGTGTTGGGAGCCTGAACTTGCAGGGGCCCTCTGAGAGCCTGGAGCCAGTGAGGCTGCTTTGAGCCATAGGAGCTGCCTGGGGCCTCTAGAGCTGTCAAGCTCCAAGGTGAACTGGGGAACTGAATTTGTGGGAGCCTGTTGGGAGGTTGGGGGCCACAGAAACTGCCTGGGGCCATGGGAGCTGGTAGGTGCCAGGGTGAGACAGGGGCCTGTGTTCCCAGGAGCCTGAAGGGAACCCTACCAGGTAAGCCGCCTGGAGCCGGTGGAGAAGGTAGGTGCTGGGTTGAGACAGGGGCCTGGATTCCTGCGAGCCTGGAGGGAGCTTTCTGTGGAAACTGCCTGGGGCCTTGGGAGGTGCTTGGGGCCACTGGAGTAGGCAGGAACCAGGGTGAGACTGCCAGGGGCCTAGTGTCATAGGAGCTGCTTCTGGCCACTGGAGCCAACAAGTATGGGAGTAAGATGGGGGATTGAGTTCCTGGGAGCCTGCAGGGAGCCCTGCTGTGGTAGTCACCTGGGGCCACTGGAGTAGGCAGGCACCAGGGTGAGCCAGGGTCTGGAGTCACAGGAGCCCACCAGAAGCCTGTGCCAAGGACATCATTTGGGGTTGCTGGAGTCTCCTGAGGCCATTGGAGCCTATAAGGGCCAGGGCGAGGAGGGGCTTAGGTTAGCAGGAACCCACAGGGAGCCACTTAGGCTGTGGGAGTTGGTCTGGTGCTGGGGTGGCCTGTTCTGGGGTCTGCAGTGAAATTGGGCACTCACTTTACTCTCCTTCTCCCATGTGGAAGGAGTCTCTCTCTACACTGGGCTACCTGGGCTTGATGGAGGGGTAGTGGGGGCCTGTGTTCCAGCAGCCTGCAGGGAGCTCTCCTGCTGAGGGTGAATAGAGCCATGTGAAGTGCTTGGGGCTGCTGGCGTAGGCAGATGCCAGGGTGGGCAGGTTGTTTGATTCTTGTGAGCCTGCTGGGGGTTTGATGTCATGGGAGCTGTCTGGGGCCTCTGGAGCCGGCAGGAGCCTGGGTAAAATTAAACGAGCAGGACCCTATGGGGCCTTCCTGGAACAGGACCCTCCTCCATGTCCTCTGCTTAGCTCCTCTCTGAACTACCTAGATAACAGTATCTGATGCACCTTTCCTGAGTTGTTTTACAGATGCTAAAACCCCCACGAAATGGAAGAAGTTGACTACTTGATGAGCATGACCACATAGCGCCCAGGTCTATTGGAGCCTGAGGACTGATGATGGTAACCCCTGTGACACCACCCTGCCACCTCACCATCAACCAATCGGAGAATTGTGCATGAGCTGATCACAGACTCTGTGACCCCCCTCCCTCACCTGGCCTTTAAAAAATGCTTTCCTGAAACCCCTTGGGGAGTTCAGGCTTTTTGAATAATAGCTGTCCTGAACTCTTTGCTTAACACCCTGCAATAAATGCTGTACTTTCCTTCACCACCACCTGAAGTCAGTGGATCGGCTTTATTGAGTGCTGGCAAGCAGACCCAAGTTTGGTTCCGTAACAAAACTTCCTATGCCACCATTTTGCTGACGTCATTCCTCCACAGCATTATTTTTAATAGTAAAATTTATACAGTCATGCATTAATAAGTGACAGTCCGGGTTTGAACCCAGATATTTTGCCATTGAGAGAATGTGCCCTTTTCATTAAATGCTCCCTCCTCTGTTTTCCAGATTTGAAGACAGGCCTTGGAAGGTTTTACAACGAGATGAAAGAGGATCTGGGGCATTCCAGAAACAAGAGGCTGAGGTGTCTGTGAGGGATGGTTTTGAATGTTGCATGCCTCTCAACTCCTTCTAATCTTAATCCTACCCCCACCCATTCTAATGAAGCAGCTTTGTTAGTGACTTCCTAATTTCAAATTCAACAGGCTTATCCAGTTTATCAGCATCGCCCAAGCATTTTACATCATTAATCTCCTTCCTTGGCTTCCATATCATTACACTCTCCCAGTTATTGCTCTTTATTTGATGTTATCTATGGAAATCTTTGAGGTAAGTGTTCCTGAGGGCTTAGTTTTTGTTCCTTTCCTTTCCTTATACTTTCACAGTTATTAACCCCCATCACTGCCTTGAGTAATTCTAATATCCATGTCTCTATCCCAGACTGCTCTCTTAAGCTCTAGCTAGCTCGAAATCTTCCATTATCTAGTAGTCATTCATATCTAGATATTCCACAGACCCCACAAATACAAACAAGTAAAAACAAGACAAAACGAATTCTTCTCCTTTCCCTTCTTTATCTGAAAAGAGTCTTTCCACCTATTGACTTCCTTATTTTGGTCCATAATCATCCTTAAATTTTCTCTTCCTCTTTCAATCTCTCCCTCATATAACAAAAATACCTCTGACATTTAAAATGTTAGTGCCTTCCATTAAAATGTAAGTCTGAGGAGGGCAGGGCATGGCTTTCTCCACTTTATTTCTGGAGACTGACAGATTAATGCTCGGTAAATTCATGTTGACTATCTGCATAAATGAATGTATTCATCCATCTCTTTAGAGAAATGAATAATTTCACTGGCTGAATGGCTGAAGAAATTCATCTGCCCTTCCTTCATTCCCAAAGTAACCAATTTGTTTCTGTCTCATATTATCTCTTGCCTGGATCATTGGACCAGGCTTCTAATTCACCTCTCCTCCCCCAGGTCTACTCTGCAGAGGACACAGGTGTGAGAGGAATATTCCTAATGCACAGCTCTAATTATTTTCTCCCTCCTGTTTAAAAACCTTCAGTATGTCTGTATCCCCATCTAAGTAAACTAAAACTCCTTAGTGTGTGTCCTAGGACATTCACAATTTGTCTATTTACAACATCCATGGTCTCAGCCTCTGCTTCTCAAATCTGACTTCATGTGAGAACTGTCCGGGGAGCTTATAAAAATACTGATGCTTGGGGCTCATCACAAACCAATTAAATTGGAATCTCTGGGTCGGCACTGGCATCTGTATGTGTAGAAGCTCCCCAGGTAATTCTAACACACACCTGGGATTGAGAACTTCTTTAAGCCAACTGCACTAATTTTTGTTTCCTAAATTTGACGCACATATCTGGCTTCTCAGATGTTGGTCATGCTTTTCCTTTGAAAGATATCTTCAGTGTCTGTACTGAACTTTTTTTAAAGGTATAATTAACACATAATAAAGTGAAGAAATTTAAATGATTAGTTTTATCCATTTTGAAAATTCTAGACATCCATATAACTACCACGCAAAATAAGATCATTTTTATCACCTCAGAAAGTTCTTTTGTGCCCCAGAAACCAATTCTGGATTTCTAACAATAAAGATTAGTTTTGCCTGTTGTTGGACCATATAATTGCAACCACATGGTGTGCGCCGTGTTTTGTCTGGTTTCTTTCCCTCAAAAAACGTGTCTGGGGCTTCCCTGGTGGCGCAGTGGTTGAGAGTCCGCCTGCCGATGCAGGGGACACGGGTTCGTGGCCCGGTCCGGGAGGATCCCACATGCCGCGGAGCGGCTGGGCCCGTGAGCCATGGCCGCTGAGCCTGCGCGTCCGGAGCCTGTGCTCCGCAACGGGAGAGGCCACAACAGTGAGAGGCCCGCGAACCGCAAAAAAAAAAAAAAAAAAAGTGTCTGTTTGACGTATGCATTATTGTAAGTACAGTAATTGCTTCTTCTTTTATTGCTGGGTAATATTCCATTGTATGAACATACCACAATTTGTTTATTCATTTCTTGATGAAAGGACATTGGGCTGTTTTGATATATTAATTTGAAGCCCTACAAATCCTTCAAGGCCCAGTTCAATTTTTTTTTTTGATAAAGTGATCTTTATTATGATTTTAGCAGCTGTGCAGCCCTAATTTTCTGTAATAGGCTTATTCCACATGCCTCTATCATGTTCAGACCCAGTTTTTAATTCAGAAAGTACTGTCACCATATTGATCAATTTCTACCACTCTGGCCCAGTTCAAATTCTAACTTTATCATGAAACCTTTCCTCATTCCCTGGTTGTTCCAATTTTAAGCGACCTATTTTCACTGAAATCTCATGGCATTTTGTGCTGTCTGAAACAGTGCTTAATATATGAGTCAGACAGAGCTGGGTTTAAAATATGTCTTTATCACAATCTAGTTGATTTTAGGTAACTTAGTGTATTTGTTTTCTATTCCTGCAGTAACAAATTGCTGCTAATTTAGTGGCTTAAAACAATACAAAGATACTGTTCCTCAGTTCTGAGAGACAGAAGTATGACATCAGTGTCACTGGGCTAAGATCAAGGTGTGGGTAGGGCTTTGTTCCTTTCTGCAGGCTGCGGCGAAGGACCTGTTCCTTTGCCTTTCCAGCTTCTAGAGGCTGCCCATATTCCATAGTTTGTGGCCCCCTCCTCCATCTGCAAAACCAACAATGGCAACTTGAGTCCTTCTCACATCATACCACTTTGACCTTCTATTTTGCCTCTCTCTTCCACTTTTAAGGACCCTCTTGATTACATTGGACCCACCCAGATAATCCAGGGTAATCTCCCTATTTTAAGGCAAACTGCTTAGCAACCTTAATTCCATCTGCAACCCTTCATACCTCTTTGCCATGTAACATAACAGGATCACAGATGGCAGAGATTAGGATATGAACATCTTCCAGAGGGAGGCGTTATTCTGCCTACCACACTCAGTTAACCTCTGTGTTTCAGTTTCTTCATCTAAAAAATGAGAAGAATGCTACCCACATCATAGGATTGTAGTGAAGATTAAATTAAATGAGTTCATATGTCTAAATTGCCTAGTACAGTTCCTAGAAAAAACTGAGAGTATCATTCATTAAACAAATCTTGAGCTCCTACTTGGTACTAGGCACTATTGTTCATGCTGGTGATACAGTAATAAACAAAACAGACCAAGTATCTACTTCATATTGTTTACAGTCTCGTTGGAGGAGACAGGTAATAAACAAATAAACAAGCAACTGAAAAGAATTTCATAGGGTGTTAAGTATTGTGGAGAAAAAGCAGAGGACAGAGAGAGTGATGGATGTTCTTTTCTATCAGTTGGTTATAGATAGCCTCTCGGGTAAGGTGATGTTTGAGCAAAGTTTTGAAAAAGGTGAGGGAATGAACCACAGAGATATCTGATGGATGAACATTGTAGGCAGAAGAAACAGCAAATACAAAGACCCAGAAGTGGAGCAGGCCATCCCAGTGGGCTGGATTGAAATGAGAAAGGTAGGAGACAGGTCAAAAAGATATAGTGGAAACAACTAGGATTATTCTATTGTTCGCTGCTTTGCAACGCTTTGTAAAGGGCTTGAGGGCATGGACCTTGTCTTATTCAGTGCTGCATGCCTCTCAGTTTAGCACAATGCTTAATGCACAGTAACTGCCGGAGGCAACTTTGTTACATCAACTGATATTTGTAGTAGATACTATCTATGTAATATTTAAATGCCACTTGGTGCCCATATGCCGTTATTAACCTAAATTACATTTAGTCATCCATCACAGAATGAAAATGTTCTCCTATCCTAGTCTCTAACCCTTGCCCTCTATTTTGGTGAATGCCTTTGCATGGGGAAAACCTTTGTCCATTTCCATATGGCTGGAGATTGTCTGAGACTGATTGACTGAGTACACTTAAACTTCTTGCCAAAGGGTAGCCTTGAGCAATATTAGTGGATTTACTTTTTTACTCAAAGGGGCCCTGGTGAGAAGAGATTACTAATCAGTTTTGTCTGTGTCCTCAGAGTTCCATGCTCCAGACCTTCCATTATCTTGTTCTCTGAGGTGGTCCAGGAAGCCAGGGGCATTTTAGAAGTCTAGACAGACTTGGAAGGGCAGAACATTTTTAATTTACATTCCCCCCCACCGCCGCCCCGTTAGGGTTTATCTGTAGCTAAGGTTGCTAGCTAAAATACAGGATGCAAAAAAAAAAAAAAATACAGGATGCCCCGTTAAATTTGAATTTCATAGAAACAAAGAATAATTTTTAGTATAAGTGTATCCCAAATATTGCATTGAATGTATGGATGAAAAATACTGCCTGCCATATCAGTAAACAAGGGATGTTGCAGCCACCAAGCCAGCAGTCACTGCAGCCACCCACAACGGTGCACCCTGAGGGGATTCAGAACGGAGAAAATCAGGAAACTGGTCCTAGATCGCTAAGATGCCTATCAAAGGAATGATTTCAATGAGTCCAGACTCCTGTAACTTCCCATAAAGAAAATCGCTAAATTCATTAAGTGGAGATGTCTGAACAGTAATCTTTTGATGTTCTGACTACGTGGTTTTTGTTGCAAAACTCCTGTGTATCCTGACTCCTCCCTTACCTCCCTGGAGCAGTTCCTCAGAGTGACCTAAGAGGCTGTCTTTTGGGCTTAGGTCCTCGGTTTTGTCCACCAAATAAAACGTAATTCTCAACTTTTAGGTTGTGTTCTGTTTTCAGGAGACAAACGTATTTATGCTAAGAACAGTCTACCTGGAATTTTATCTGAAATTATATGTTTATCAGAAGTTCTAATTTAACTGGGTGTTCAGCATTTTTATTTGCTAAATCTGGCAGCCCATTCTGTAACCTAAAGTCCTGAGAAGCCTCCTTAATCCATCTGTCACTACTTTAGTTCTATCTTGGAAAGAGTTGCCAATATTCGCTATTTCCATTTCTTCTGGTCCCATCCTCTTTTAAACCAAGTCTAATTAGGTTTCTGTTGCCACTGTGAACTGAAATTATTCTTATCAAAATTGTCAATGACCTCCACAGTCTAAAACCAATGGTCATTTCTTTTTTTTTTTTTTTGCGGTACGCGAGCCTCTCACTGTTGTGGCCTCTCCCGTTGCGGAGCACAGGCTCCGGACACGCAGCCTCAGCGGCCATGGCCCATGGGTGCAGCCGCTCCGCGGCATGTGGGATCCTCTCGGACCGGGGCACGAACCCGTGTCCCCTGCATCGGCAGGCGGACTCTCAATCACTGCGCCACCAGGGAAGCCCCCCCGAGTGATCTTTTTAAAACATTAAAGCAGACCATGTCACTTCTCACAGGCCTCTAGTAGCTCCTCATCTCACTTAGAGTAAAAGTCAAAGTCTTTATAATGGTCTACAACGCCTTACATACATCTTCCAACTTCACTACTTCTGTAATTGCATCTCCTCTACTCCCTTCCTTGCTCATTTTGCCCAGCCGCACTGGCCTCTGTGCTGTTTTTTGAATTCCCCAGGAATAGTTTTGCTTTAGAATCTTTGCACTTATTGTTCTCTGTGTTTAGAACACTGTGATATCTGCCTGGCTCATTCTGTCTTTTAAAATTTTATCCCCTCTTGGCTTTCCCTTTGCCTCTTCCCTGCTCTATTTATATCCCCAGCACTCATCACATTCTAATGACTGATATAGCTTATTCATTTTGTTTTATGCCAATCTTCCTCTGCCTAGAATATAAGCCCCATGAGGGCAAGGATTGTTGTCTATCTTATTAACTGTACTGTGTCTTCAATGCCTAGAACAGTGTCTTATATATAAAGTACTGAATAAATATTTGTTGAATGAATGAAGGTATTAGTTCCCTGGGATTTGAATACTCTCAGAAATGTATCTGTAGCATTAGTTCAGTCTGACCCTGAAGTGAAGGGGTTTTTGTTTGTTTGTTTACTTTTTAAACTCAGGAAAGGGACTTTATGGGTTAGGAAATGGTTACAATGGTTTGGAAGAAAGCCCATGTGGAAGATTTGGAGTAATTACAAGGTGTTGAGGGGGTCAGGAGTGATTTGGCGGTAGTATCTATGAATTGATTAAGGGTCTGGTCTCCACAATATATAATACCCAAATCAGAAATTCCATGATTGTGTGACAAGGGCTTTTGCTGAGACATGTCACTAAAAAACCCTTCAAAGTAGAGAGGGAGGGTGTAGAGGATCCCCAATGGAACTTGGTGGATGCCTGTGTCTGTACGTGTGTGTAGTTGTTGCTTTAGTTCTTGTGGCAAAATAGCTATATTAAGTCCCTAATGTCCAGAAGAAGCAAATTATTCACTCCTTGGTCTTGGTTCACTTTGGGTTCATACTGAGGTCTCTCCCTATCTCTCCATGACACTAAAGCAAGGGGGGAGATACAGCAAAGTTCCTAGAGATGCAGGAGCACCTTTCGGGAATACTATGGACAGTTTTCATAAAAAACTATTTTGCCAGCTACTGCCTAAAAATGGTTCTTGATGGAAGTAGCTACACAGATGCATTCTACTTTAATGAGTTTTGATGAGACATTTAAATGGTTGCATTGTAGTCAAGCCTTATTAAAATGGAAGCCTGGTGTTGCAATGTGCGGAACTGGTGCTCTCAGTTGTTTACAGATTTTTTAAATCTATTTATATAAAGCTGATGTTTGATGTTTATTTTCTGCCAACAGCAGTATACTGGAGGTAAGGATATGCAAATAGGGACAGCTAGTGATTTCTAAAGAAGGAATCTTGAGAGGCCAACACTCTGTATGGGTCACAGTGTACCTGTTTTTATCTTCCTAAGGGATGCAACCCAAAACCTCGTTACGGTTTGAGGTATTATATGGGAAAGATGTACAGAGTTTTGTTTATCAGCTAGGATCCCAGCAGGAAATGGGACATATACTCAACTTGGATTCTGAATAAAATTTAATGAAAGGTCTATTTACAGAGGTGTAGGCAGGGTTAAGGGAACCAAGAAGCGATGATGAGGTACCCAGTGACTAACAACAGTGGGAAGCTCTCACCCTCAGTGCAGGGAGAGCTGGGATCTGCAGAGGGGGTTGAGGAGCATCAGGCAGGAGCTGGTGCAATCCCATGGGGCAGAGAAGGGAGTTTAAGGGAGCTGGGAAGATGGTGCAGAAGGAGAATGACCAATACATTTGAAAATCAATTCTCTGGGAAAGTGGTTTTTCATACCCCATGCAGCCTTGGAAAGGAAGCATGCATGAGTTAACATTGTAGTCAGCCTTAAATGATGATCTGGAAGTTCACAAACTCTGTCCTTCCCTACAGTTCTTAACCCAGGAATCTTGAAGTCCAAGCTACTTTGCTGCTGAGTATGGTAGATAGGATGATCTCCTTGGTTAGGTTTCTCAGGAAGCATGTCCATCGTATACTTGTCACCAAAAGCCAGACCATAAAAGCCAAGTCTGGCTATTGTGTTTCTTTACTGAGATATAAAACCTTCAGATTCTTACGGATCTCACAACAGCTCTTCTGCCTTCAACAGAAAGTAGCGAAGAATGGTGGAAACAGCGTTAAACTCAGATTGAGAAGTCAGTCCCACTTCTGACTGGTTGAATGACCTTAAATCCATTTTCTTTCTCCGTGGCTAGGCTTCCTCATCTGTAAAATAAGGGGGTTGTACTAGTAATTTTAAAGGTCTCTTTGAGCTCTAACACTTTTGGCTTGGAGAAGAGTAATTCCCAGCATCAGTGGTACTTCAGCAGTTTTCCTACAGCCTGGACTGTTCTTTACTCTGTAGCAAAAATAACTTAAAAAGGGAGAAGGACACTTATAACCTCTCCTTTCCTTTCCCAAAATCATCAGTTCAACATTTTGACAAGTCAGCATTTATTAAGAAATTTAAAAATTGTACAGATATTCAAGTGTTGGTACTATACAAAAAGATATTAGCAAGTGTTCACCTTTATCATGATTTTTTAAAACTGACTACTTATTTTACAGGAGTATTGATTCGGGTTGTTTGACAAATATGGGAATGACCCATCCTGTAGGACCAGATATCATGAATTATTTCTTGAAAATGGATTCTAATTGTGCTTTTATAAGTTTATTGTTCTTCTGTAAACTGGATTTATATAATAATCCTTATTGAAAAGTGCACTGAGAAATGAGCCCTGACTTTATTTTTTTTTACATTATTATTAACTAAATACTTTATTCAGGTTTCCTCAGGGTTTTTTTAAATTGAAGTATAGTTGATTTACTATATTGTGTTAGTTTCAGGTATACAGCAAAGTGATTCAGATATATATTCTTTTTTGGATTCTTTTCCATTATAAGTTATTACAAGATATTGAATATAGTTTCCTGTGCTATATAGTAAGTCCTTGTTGCCTATTTTACATATAGTAGTTTGTATCTGCTAATCCAATACTCCTAATTTATCTCCCCCACCCAAGCACTAACTTTAAATAGTTGAAAGACTGTCACATAAATAAGGTTTACAGTAACTCTTGTAGGAGCGCCAGAGGATAAAAGTAGGAACAGGAGTGGAAGTGCGAAGAGTCTGGACATTGCCTTACAGACTTATGGTGGCCAGTAAGGATCAGGTATCTCTGGCATAAGTGTCAGTGAGTTTAAATAGTTAACCAATGCATCATACCCTAAATGCTTTCTGCTAATTTCATGTCACCACTCTCAGATCAAAAGATGTAGACTGAGACTCAATTATTTCATAACTAAGAAGTACCTAATCTGATCCTAATTAGTCATCTCTAAACGAAGACTTCACCCTGGCCTTTTAGCCTTGCAAGACAAGTTAAGTCACACAGAAAAGATATTTACATGGACATCTTGATGACCATACAAAAGAAATGATGTCATTAATAATATAGATCCTTTTTTTTTTTTCACCAGGCAGTTTTCAAGACTAGGAAGTGTTGGGACTTCCCTGGTGGCGCAGTGGTTAAGAATCTGCCTGCCAGTGCAACGGACATGGGTTCGATCCCTGGTCGGGGAAGATCCCACATGCCACGGAACAACTAAGACTGCGTGCCACAACTACTGAGCCTGCACTCTAGAGCCCCCGAGCCACAACTACTGAGCCCACATGCCACAACTACTGAAACCCCTCACCTAGAGCCCATGCTCCACAACAAGAGAAGCCACCGCAATGAGAAGCCTGCATGCTGCAATGAAGAGTAGCCCTGACTCACCACAACTAGAGAAAGCCTGCACGCAGCAACGAAGACCCAATGCAGCCAAAAATAAATAACTAAAATAAATAAACTTATTTAAAAAAAAAGAATAGGAAGTGTTCTATTTGTTTACACGTATTAAAGTTTAAGGGAAGATCCTGGTGTAGGAAAAGACATTTTTTTCTGAGCCTTTTCAAAGAAAAACTAGCAAATCTTTTCTAGAGTAGTTCTTTTATTTTTTAAAACAGCCTCTTAACTAAAAGGAAACTAAAGGAACACATTTACTGAATGCCTACTCTGTAAAAAAATGCTGTAGTATGAGCTTCTCATTTTATCCTCTTAACAATCCTCGAATATTAATAGATTTCTATTTTATTGGTGAAGAAACTCCTGGTTACAGCAAGCACTAATTTGCCTAAGGTTACGTAGCTGGTAATTGGTACATGAATCCAATGTTTCTGATGTTATTTGCTTTGCTCTTGCCATTACTTATTTGAGTTTTCCTGAGACCGTATTCAATTGTGTCATAAAGTATTTTCCCAGGTGGTCTTCCATTTTAACACTAAGGTGTTTTGATTTTTCACTTCCCAGGTTTTTGGTCCTTTGGATAGATATCAATCTTTAGCAGGGCCCATAGCAGCGAGCACAAGATTCCATTAAGGAGCTTTTGCTACCCAGGAAACCTGTAGAAAGCAACCAGGAAATCTGGGTTCTGACTCTTGACGATTGATACTTACAAAGCTACTGCTGAGTTCAAATGAAACCAAGAAGGCAGTGTTACTTAGTCCTCTGGAAAACAGGTACAAGTAACATATGTACGGACAAGGGTGTTCAGCGCAATGCTGTTTATGATGGCAAAATTTGAAAACAACTTGCATTATGGTACATCAATATGAGAACAAACTCAGTCATTCAAATTGATAAAATAGACCCATATTTATTGACATGGTCATATACTCACAATACAAAAAAAATTTATTTTTTTTAGCAAGGTATATTCTTTTTTCTTAATTAATTAATTAATTAATTTATTTTTGGCTGCATTGGGTCTTAGTTGCTGCGCACTAGTTGCAGCGAGTGGGGGCTACTCTTCGTTGTAGTGCGCGGGCTTCTCATTGCAGTGGCTTCTCTTGTTGCAGAACACGGGCTCTAGGTGTGCAGACTTCAGTAGTTGTGGCACGTGGGCTTAGTAGTTGTGGCTCGTGGGCTCTAGAGCACAGGCTCAGTAGTTGTGGCGCACAAGCTTAGTTGCTCCATGGCATGTGGGATCTTCCTGAACCAGGGCTCAAACCCGTGTCCCCTGCATTGGCAGGTGGATTCTTAACCACTGCGCCACCAGGGAAGCCCCATAAAATTTTGTATAATGGAAAATCCTAACATATTATCCAATAAAATGCAGCGTTATATTTAAAAAGATAATATATCCCAAATAGGTTTTTGTTTCAGAAATGCAAGAGTGGTTTAACATTTTCAAATCAATGGATGTAATTTGCTGTAACAGAATCAAGGAGAAATTCATATTTTATCTCTCTAGACGTTTGATAAAATCCATTCAAGATTAAAAAATAAAACATAGAAAACTAGGAAGAGAGGAGAAATTGTTTAGTCTGATAAGGAGTATATATCAAAAGCCTACAGGAAACATGTTTAACAATAAAATATTGAAAAGCTCTCTCCCAGTACACACCAAGATTGGGGATGAGATACGGATGTGCATTTATCATTGTACCAGAGGTCTTAGCCAATGCAACAAGATAGGGAAAAAATGGTGTAAGTATTGGAAAGAAAGAAAGCTGTCATTATTCACAGATGAAATTGTGTATGTAGAAAATCCAAGACTCTATTAACAAGCTATTGCAATTAATAAGTGAATTATTAAGGCCATTGACTACAAGATCAAATATATAACTGTATTTATATGCCAGAAACAATCATAGAAAATGAACATTTAAAATATAGCATTTAAAATACCATAAAAATAGCAAATATCTAGGAGAAATCAAATGAAATCTATGTCAGATCAATGCACAGTAAACTACAAAGATTCACTGAAAGATATTAAAAAGACCTAAATAAATGGAGGTATATACCAGGCACATAGTTTCGAAGACTCACTATTGTAAAGATATCCATTTTTCCAAATTGATCTATAAATTCTGTAGCAGGCTCAATTAAAACTGCAACGGGTGTTTTGTGGGAATTGAAATGCTTATTCTAAAGTTTTTATGGAAATGGAAAGGACCAAGAATAATCAAGACAAAGAGAATAAAGATGGAGGACACGGACTGCCAGATAATAAGACATTATAAAGTTACAAGCGTTAAGAAACATGATGTTGGCACAAAATTACATAAATAGAGCAATGGAGCAGAATAGAGTTTGGAAACCCATTTGCACATATATGGTTACTCCATGTATGACAAAAGCGGTACTGCAGTGGATCAGAAAAAGATGACCTTCTCAATAAATGGTGCTAGATTCATAGCCTATTTGGTTAGATATAGAAAAAAAGGAAATCTCACCTCCATATATCGCCATATACAAATCAATTCCAGATGGACTGCCAATCTAAATGAGAAAGATAAAACAATAAAGTTTCTAGCAAAAACAGGACAATATCTTACTGACTTTGGGCAAAGATTTCTTAAACAGGACACAAAAAGACTATTAACAAAAGATGATGCTGTAAAATTGGACACTAAATTAAGAACTTGTGTTAATCGAAAGCATCATTAAGAGAATGAAAAAACAAACTACAGGTTGGGAGATGTTTTATAATTCATATAACCAACAAAGTTGGTGTAACCAGAATATCTAAAGAATTCTACATATCAACAATGGCAGACAACCCAATAAACAAAAGGGTAAAATACTTGACCAGACTTCACAAAAAAGGATGTCCAATGAATTTATGAAAAGCTACTCAGCATCATCAATCATCAGAGAATTGCAAATTGAAAACAGGTTGAGACACAAATAGGCATCCATTTGCAGAGCTAAAATGGAAAAGACAGATAATAACAAGTTTTGGTAAGGATGTAAAGCAACTAGGATGCCCATGAATTGCTGGTGGGAGTGTAAACTTACACAACTTTGGAAAACGGCTAACATAGCCTATGACCCAGCAATTGCACTTTTAATTATGTTTAGAGAAATGTGAACATAAAATGCACCAAAGATATGTACAAGAATACTCTGAAGTAGCACTATTCATAGTAGCCAAGAATTGGAAACATTCCAAATGTTCAAGTATGGAATGAATAAATAACGTTGTACACTCACACAATGGACTTCTGTACAATAATAAGGGTGAGTGATTATTGCCACATGCAACGACTTGGATGAATCTTATAATAAAACATGAAGGAAGCTAGATAAAAAAACAAGTGCATAGTCTATAATTCCATTTACAAAGAGTTCAGAAACATAAAAGTAGTGAACGGTGGAAGAGGTCAGGGTAGTGTTTTACCTTTGGCAGGGGTAGCGTGGCTGGGAGGAGGCACAAAGCACCGGAAAACCAGTAATATTTTGTTTCTTTACCTGGTGATGATTACATGGGGCATGTTCACTTTGTGAAAAATCAGGCAACTATATACTTACAATTTGTACATTTGTCTGTAAGTATGTTGCTCTTCAAAATAATATATATATATAATAGATAAGGAAAAACACTCGTTAAAAGAATTTATCAGGTGATCCTTTATTTGCTTTTTTAAAAAATACGTTATCCCCATAGAAAAAGTTTCAAATTATTTATGTACCAAAATGTTACATTTTGGTGGATGGGATTATTGATGATTTTTATTTTCTGCTTTGCACTTTTATTTATCGGGGGTAGGAGTAATGTAGAAAGAAACACAGGGACATTGGAAAAGTATGGTCCAGTCCCTGAGTTTCTATACTATGTCTAGACTATGTCTTGAAGTTGAACAGATTTGAATCAGGCTGACAAGACAGGCAAATGCTAGAGAAATATCTCAGGTTCTCCTTAGTTACAATCATGACACCAGTCAGCAGAAGCTTTTAGTTTTCATGGTCTGTGCAAGAGGACATTGTCAAAGTCTCAGTGAAGATCTCTCTCTGCTGGTAAAAACTTCTCTTCCTTGAAGCACTGAGGTAGTGGCTGAGTTAATATTGACGCTGAAACTTAAAGGAGATTTAGGGAGGCTGACAAGAACAGAACATTTTTCACATTATTTTCATGGCTCTTAAGGGATCTTAGACTTGGTATCTAAGGGAGGGGTTGAAAGATATAGGAGATATTTATAACAGAACTTCTGACTGCTAAATCTCTATGTGCATTGAAATAAATTTCCCTCTTCATTTTCTCTTCAAAGGCATAGATGCTTACTTTGTAGCTGGACCTTAGATATTAAATTTGTTGTGATTTAAGGGAGAGGTACATAAGCTTGGTCTTCGATGTTTTCAATTCAATTGGTAAATTTTTCTTAGTTATCCAGGAAAGGTCAAAGTTTTGGCCTCATAGTTAAATGTTTTGTCACAAGCCAATTCAATCACACATGAACCAAACAGGTCTAACATGATTTTACTGGCCAAAATCCAGCCAGCCTCTGCTGCACTGTCTCTTACTTCACAAACTTTGAATAATCCTTGTAGTGTTTCCAGAGTGGCCGAGACTCTCTAGTTCCGGGTGCATGTGTGCATAAGAAGTGCAGGTCCTTTGGGCAGCTTTGGTGGTTCCGCTGTTGTTCTAGCCTATTCTTTAATAATCATACATGGATTAAAAGTTCAGGAAATCATTTCCTTGTTAAAAATAAGAAAGCTAAAATTCCATTTAAGCAGGAAGATTATTAGAGAAATTGTTCAAGGAAGTTTCTATGGGTTAGCTCACAAAAATAGGTATAGTACTTTTTTTTTTTTTTTTTGTATTTCCAAAATCAAAACATCAAGGTGGAAAAAGAACTAGTCAAACAACTTTCTTTTTTTTTCTTGGCTGTGGCATGTGGGATCTTAGTTCCCCAAGCAGGGATCAAACCCGTGCCCCCTGCAGTGGAAGCGCAGAGTCTTAGCCACTGTACCACCAGGGAAGCCCCCAAACAACTTTCCAAGAGTCTTTTTATGTTGCTTACCTAACAGGAGTTACCTTTTTGGGGTGCTTTCCTTGTTTTGCCCTAATAGGCACTTTATTTCAATCTATTATTGAATCGTCACAACGATCCAGTGAAAAAAGTGCTATATTGTTGTCCACATTTTACAAATGAGGAAACTGAGACATAGGATGCTTAAGAAACTTGTCCAAGGTCATTCAGATAGGAAGTGGCAGAGCTGGGATTCCCATAAAGATTCATACTGTTGCACAGACTAAATTCTTAACTATTCCAATACATTTCCCAAATATATGTGTTATCTATTAGTGCAAATATAACTTTCTTGATTCTTTTTTGAAACAATCCAGTAGGGAAGAGGTTAATATTTTATGTCCTTCTAGATATACCCTACCCTCTTGACCACATCTCCCCAACTCAAGCATTTTCCTCTCTATAGCCATTTCTTTTTTCTTTACCTTAATCTCAAGCTCTGAGTGGAAATCAGAAGTAGCACCTCACTACAAAGAAGTTAAGGACATTGTAGTGAGAGCAGCGGTTCTCAACTGGGAGAGATTTTGTCTACTACCTTCCACGCTCAGGTACTTTTTTTTTTTTTTTTTTTCCGCGGTACGCGGGCCTCTCACTGTTGTGGCCTCTCCCGTTGCGGAGCACAGGCTCCGGACGCACAGGCTCAGCGGCCATGGCTCACGGGCCCAGTCGCTCCGCAGCATGTGGGATCTTCCCGGACCGGGGCACGAACCCGTGCCCCCTTCATCGGCAGGCGGACTCTCAACCACTGCGCCACCAGGGAAGCCCAACCCTCAGGCACTTTTGAAAGTGTCTGGAGACATTTTTGATGATCGCAACTTGGAGCAGGGGGAGTGTTGCTTCTGGCACCTACTGGGTAGGAGTCAGGGATGTGGCTGAACATACTATGAGCACAGGAATCCCTCCCAACAAAAGAGAACCATCTGGCCCCAAATGTCAATAGTGTTGAGGTTGAGAAACCCTGACTTGGAGGGATAATCATAAATTGCCTTACAAGGCTTGTTAGTATGAGCGTATCTAGGACAATACCAGTTCTGTAACTAGGCGCTATCTTGTAAATTCCAACAGCTTTAACATACTCAGGATGGCTCCTGTGGACAAAAGAATCGTCTCAGAGATTGTTTCCCAAACATTTATAGGATTCTCATACAAGTGGTTAATAATTTATTCAAAGAAACAAGAAACAAACACTTGAAATGCAAGCCGTTCCTTTTAAGGGAAGAGGAGGGAGAGAGATGCTCTGAAAGAAGTTGATTCATACATTAGATTAGTTCTGACCTCATATTTAGTAACTTGTACCTTGACCTACAGATTAAATTCTGTGTGGCATTTGTAGACATCTGCAAGACTTACAATGAAGGTATCTGAGGATAAATATTCTCTCCCAATATTGTGAAATAAGAAAGTGCACATCTACAGATAAACTAATAGACAACATTAAAATTGGAGCCAAAGTCATTCTTACAGCAGCTTCAATGTCATATACTTTATATAGGTGTGTTGTGTTATTGGGTGGCTGTATTTAGCCTTCTAATGGGCTCTGCAATCACTTATTGATTCATTTTCAGAATATTCCTGGGGTAGTACTAGTTTACGGTAGAAGGGTTTTGGATGGAAATAGAATCAAACATAGTAAAAGTAATGTAAAAAGTAGCAAAAAGGTGAAAATTATGGATCATAGGAAGTGATATTTCTGTTTCAACTTACCTTTGACAATGTCACATGGGGAAGTGGAAAGAGTTCCAGCTGTGGTGTCAGATAGACCTGGGCCTCATATGTGGTTCTGCCATTTCCTAGTGGTTGGAATAGAGTTACTTAGACTCTCTAAGCCTCAGTTTTCTTATCGGTAAAACAGCACAGTGAGAACTTCACCTAAGAGCTTTGTGAAGATTAAATGAGATTATTCATGTAAGGTGAGAAGCACACACTCCCTGCCACATGGTACCCCTCATGAAATGTTAGGCTTCTCTTCTATAGCGTTCACAGGAATTGACTGAAGTTAATTAAAATCAATACACAAAACATTAGGGAATTACACTTTATATTTATTTAGTGGCTTGTTTCGTCATCGGAAATCACATTAGCTGCCAGTAAAATTTTCACATGGACATTTGTCCTGTAATTTTTATTACATTCTGATGAGATTTAGGATGTAAGTGGAATTCACAGAGAAATGTAACTAAGAGATAGATAACAAAACCACCACTAATTTGACTTCAAGGTCATATTAAAAAGTGATTTTTCCAGGAACTTTCCTGGTGGCACAGTGGTTAAGAATCCGCCTGCCAATGCAGGAGACACAGGTTTGAACCCTGGTCCAGGAGTATCCCACATGCTGCAGAGCAACTAAGCCCGTGCACCACAACTACTGAGCCTGCGCTCTAGAGCCCGTGTGCCACAACTACTAAAGCCCGCGATCCTAGAGCCCGTGCTCCGCAACAAGAGAAGCCACCGCAATGAGAAGCCCGTGCATCACAACGAAGAGTGGCCCCCGCTTGCTGCGACAAAGATCCAACACAGCCAAAAATAATAAATAAATAAATAAATTTAAAAACAAAAGACAAAAAATAAAATACATCCTCCTAAAACTTAAAAAAAAAAGTGATTCTCCGTAAAGGTCCATAGAGAGTCTTTCTGATTATAGGTAGGAAATTGCAGTAAATGTGGGATGCAAATAAATAGGTAAGACCCTTGCATACCTGGGACTGGGTCAGGGTTCCCAAACCATACTGAAAGTATTGGCCCATAATTGTCATGTGCCAAGAATTGCCAAGGTTCTCTGATAGACTTCCGGAGGTAATGTGAATTGGTACAATTTTGGATGGTAATTTAGAAATATGTCTTAAACCTTAAAGTAATTTCTGATTTCAAATCACACTATCCTGAGGAAATAATCCTTAAGAGTTTATAGGCAAATATGATTATCTAAACATTACCTATAGCAATGAAAACTTAAAAAATTATAAATCACCAAGAATAGGTCAAATAAATTGTCATACCCATGAGAAAGGGATGCTATGAAGCCATTTTTTTAAATGTTGACCCAAGAAGATGCTCAAAATATAACACTAGGTGCAAAAAAAAGGGGTGTAAAACATTTTTTTACAAAATGAAACTGATTTATTTTGTTAATATAAATATACATATATACTTATAAATACATTTTTTAAAATATTTATTTATTTATTTATTTGGCTGTACCGGGTCTTAGTTGTGGCACGCAGGATCTTCATTGCCGCATGCAGGATCTTTAGTTGCGGCATGCAGGATCTAGTTCCCTGACCAGGGATCGAACCTGGGCCCCCTGCATTGGGAGCTGCAGAGTCTTAACTGCTGGACCACCAGGGAAGTCCCTATAAATATTTACATAGATACAAAGTATATGTCTGAACAACAGTGGTTGTATCTGGGTGGAGGTATTATGGATGATTTTTGGTTTTTTTATACTTTTCTTATTTTGTGATTTTTTACAACAAAAATATTGCTTTTATACTCAATAGGTAAAATAAATACTATATGCTATATAATTTTGGAGTACTTAAAAAAGGTGCAGTTCTACCTCAGCCCTGAGGGGTGGGACTGCTGGTCTGTCAGGAAAGTAGAGGGCCAAAGGAATGAGCTGTCCAGCTTTGGAGAAAAATCTAGACCAACAGCCTCTTTAAGGGCCTAATTAACATGTAAGCTGTGCCGAGCTAATTTAAATAACAAGCCTGTGTACCTGCAATTTGCCTAACCTGTGGATAGTTTATACCTTGAAATTACCATGCTCTGTCAGTAGTTTTTTCGCTCCAACTGGCTGACTGAGCATGTGTGAGAAGTGGACATGGGGCAGAGGAGGGAGGCAAGGAAGAAGGAAAGAGGAAAGCCTGTGGGCCATAGGGGCATGGAGTTCAGAAAAGACCCACCCTCCCTTCTGCTATCCAGGCATTACCTCCGATGATGTCAGCAGAAAGCCAGCAGGGAACTGCATCTTTTAGGTTAGCAGTCATATTTCTTAATACTCCCAGTTACTGCAAAGTTGGGAGGAAGTAAACACTGTCAAAGTTGCTAGATTCCATTTCCTTCATTTTTTGTTTTAAATTTTACACCAGCTTTAAGGACAGGAAGCAGAATAGAGGTTTAGACTAGAATTCAAAGAGATACCCAGGCTTAGAGCTACATATACCACTCTCCCCTCCCTGGGACATTAGAAAGCAGACAACCATCTGAATTGAACTCTTTCTTTAACCTTTTTTCTGTTGTTATTTGCATGAACAGTCATACTGGGGCAAGAATGTTAAGATAAGGGAGTAATTTGCAGGATTACTCCAACAATGGGCTTAGGGTACCTAGGCATAGTTCATAATACCTATTGATATGTTCCTCCATTACATTGAATCTATTGTCACTTCCATTTCTCTGTCCCCTTTCATTTATTTTTCTTTTGCCTCTGCAGAAAGGATGAGAAGATAGATTTTAAAAATAAATTCAGAAAGTATAGTTTTTCTCTGATTATAAAAAATATATGTGATAATTGGCAATATAAATTATTATCTCATCACCTGGAGAATCCCCTCCCTAATATTTTAGCATAATTTCTTCCAGACTTTTTCCAGTCTATTTGAGTACATGTTTACATTTTTGTATGTAATTATTCTACAACAGAAATTTTCTTGGTTGAATTATATAAAATTAACTGAAACATTCACAAAATATTTAGTTATTTGGTGCGTTACTAGTTTTTCTCGATTATGCTAAATTTTTGTTCGTATCTTTGTTTCCTTAGACTACATTCCTAGCATTAAGAAGTACCAGGTCAAAGGGTATGAACATTTTTCAAATTTTTGATACATGTTGCCAACTGCCCTCCGAAAATTTATACCAATTCATAGTCTTATCAACTGTGCAAATAAACTTAAATCTAGATTTTCAAGCCACAAGAAATTACACAACTATTATAATAAATTTGATTCTGACGACAGCCAAAAAACTAAAAATGAATACTACTTTGGTCATTCCTTAGCCTCATTTCATGGACTGGGACTGTTGTTTTGCCCTTATCTACTTTGAGATATTCTTAGATAGAATGAGGATGTAGGATGAAGCCTGGATACAAAAGAAAATGTGAAATATTTCTAGAGGCACTTTGTGAAATGCTCAAGTGATTCTATTATTGATAACTCCAAAGGCTCCCTCTTACCTGCAAGGTGGAATCCAGATTCAGGCATCTCTGTTCTCAGGCTCAACAAGCAAAACATATTTATTGAGCCTGCTATGCTCCAAGCCTTCTTCAAGGCACCAGGGATCCAGCGCTGAACAAGACGAGGTCCCCTCTTCATGAACCTTGCAGTCTGGTAATCCCACTGCATTGAGCCACACAAAATTGTTTGCTTTAGTCAGACCTGTATTATGCTGCTTTATGCTCATCCCTGCCTGATTAGTTAATCTTGTCCCATAAACCCTAAGCCTTATCAGTCAAGGCTTATCCTAAGTCTCCTGTGACACTCTCTCCAGCTAGTCCAATCAACCAAGCACTTAAGTCTGTACTCACAATTTAGCACTTGATGAGTCATTTTCTTGTTCAACTCTCTAACACCCTCCTGAGAAGGACTGCAAGCTCCTTACCCACAGCTTCCCCAAAGCACCTAGTGCAGTATATGCGCCAAGTGGCCCTTTCTTTACCAGAATGTTGCTTTAATATAGTAGGATGACACACTGAATAAGGCTTCTCTGTCTTGGACCAACTCTGTCCAAGAAGATTTCATTACTTAGGTCCCAAAGGTCAGTTTAGTTGCAAGGATAAGTCAGAGCCCCTAAAGTGAGGGTTAGAGTGGGGCTCCAGCAAAGAGCACAGGTCTGGGAAGCAGGGAACCAGAGTTCATTCCTGGCTCTGCCACTCACATAGGTGTCCTTTGAAAACACAGTATCTTGGGAGAATCCTATGCTCCTTTGTGTTTTCGATTCTTTTGTAAAATGGGGTCAATGATACATTTGCTACCTATTTCATAGTGTTATTGGGAGGATCATACGAGAAGTTATATGTAAAAAGTTATATGTGCGAAGTGTTATAGTTTTCCTCTTTTTTAAATTTATTTTTTGAGATATAATTGACATATAACATTATGTTAGTTTCAGATGTGCAACATAATGATCCAATATTTGTATATATTGCAAAATGATCACCACAATAAGTCTACCTAACATCTGTCACCTGGCATAGTTACCAACTTTTTCTCGTGGTGAATACTTTTAAGATCTACTCTCTTAACCACCTTCAAATATGCAATACAGTATTACTAACTATAGTCACCATGTTGTACATTACATCCCCATAACTTACTCATTTTATGGCTGGACATTTATAACTTTTGACCACCCATTTTGCCCAGCATCCTCAACCCCTGCCTCTGGCAACCACCAATTTGTTCTCTGTATCCATGAGCTTATTTTATTTGTTTGTTTTTGTTTTAGATTCCCCGTATAAGTGATATTATGTGGTATTTGTCTTTCTCTGCTTGACTTATTTCACTTAGCATAATGCCTTTAAGGTCCATCCATATTATTGCAAATGGCAAGATTTCATTCTTTTATATGACTGAATAATATTCCACATATATGTACACATATAATATTTATCCATTCATCCATCGATGGACATTTAGGTTGTTTTCATATCTTGGCTATTGTAAATAGTGCTGCAATGAATATAGGGGTGCATATATCTTCTCGAGTTAATGTTTTTATTTTCTTCAGATTAATACCCAGAAGAATTGCTGGGTCATATGGTAGCTCTATTTTTAATTTCTTGAGGAGCCTCCATACTGTTCTCCATGGTGGTTGCATCAACAGTGTACAAGGGCTCCCTTTTCTCCACATCTTTGCCAACACTTGTTATTTCTTGTCTTTTTGATAATAGACATTCTAACAGGTGCGAGGTGATATCTCATTGTGGTTTTAATTTGCCTTTCCCTGATGATTAGAGAAAATATCCTGTCATCTGCAAATAGTGACAGTTTTATTCTTGAGGTGTTTTTAAGGGTCAGGGCACACAGATTCAACACACTGTGGTTAAAGGCAATAATCAGAAAAAAGTCACATGTGTACCCACCACTGTTCAATATACTGGGTATCAATATAAGTATTTTTTCTATTTCCTAAAGGACATCCTAGTCAGAATAGGTAATAAGATTTAATACTTATATCATAGAATGTTGCCATTTTTTCTAGCTCCATAGATTTTTTTTTTGCATCAAGAAGTTATGAGACAGCAATGTGAGTGATTTTCTCTTAACAATTTAGAAAAATGGGACTAATACACATTGTACCTATTTCACTTAGCATACCTCATTGGAATAAGCAACTCAAATTGGTAAAATGATTCAATGAAAAGGTATTACATAAGAGGTGGTTTTTTAATTTTTCCTGCATTTTCAATAATATTTCCCAGTCAGTCTTAATCATATAGCTCTTTCATTTCTAGACACAAAAGAGCTAAAGAAATGAACCAGTCTGTAACCCACACTGAGGCATTAACTGGTGTCATGTAATTACAAGACAGGCGTATCAGCACTCCTAAGCCTGAAAACAACAGCATCCCAATAACACGGGGTCATGGGCAGCCTGAAATCCTGACCACCAGTGACTGGTTGCTGTACCCCACAGCTGTTAACAACTGTAAGAGTACCGATTATGGAGCTGAACTCCATTTTATTAACAAGCCCTCCCTCCTATGTGTATTGGCAGAGGTCTTGGTACTGGTTTCATAAACTGATCTCTGGTTGTAGGAAGTTCATGGAACTGATCCAATTGGCTTACACACTGAATCACCACTCCTCTCCCAAAAGAGATCCCGAGCTTGGAGAAGTGAGATATCTGGCAAGTTTAAGGTATTATCTGTTCAGGCTGGCGATGAATACTAATGACCCTTTGTTGTGTTTTAAAGAGAGACTGACTGAGAGGGGAGGGATAGAAGGAGGGGAGACTGCCAAGAAAGGGAAAACAATTTGTAAGAAGGACTGGGTTAGGCATGATATAGTGTAAAGGAAGGAGAAATAAAAATAAACAACAAAAGGGAGGAATGCTGAGAGGAGGAAAAGAAGTTATAGAATAATCAAGAAAGGCTGAGGTGGGAAGGAGAAGCCTCGTAGTATGATTACTGGTTTTGTTACTCAGGTTTTGTTAACAGAACTGGGTTTGAATATCAGCCCGTGCATTTTCCAGCCCTATGACCTTGGACAAATTATCTCACCTCTCAGTGCCTGTTTATTAATCTGTAAAAATAAAAATAAGAATAGTACCTATTTGGTAGAGTTGTTGTGAGGATTGAAAATAGCATAAAGTGTGTGGCATGTGGCAGCTATTCAAAGAGTAGCTGATATTATTACTGTTGTTCTGGTTATTGTTATTGTTGTTAGAGGCGATAACATTATTGTTGTTAGTAACGGTACTGTTTGACAGTAATAAAACACAAACAAATCAGTTGCCATGAAATTCAGCAATAAAAGAAAGTGCGAGATGAAGGAGGCCTCAGATGTCAGTTTTAGCAAAAGAAGCTAGAACATCGCTGTGCCTGGTGAAGGAAGAAAGAATGCATTATATTATTCACATATTAGACATTCTACTGCACGTCACTTTTAATTTAAAGGACTTCAGCCAAGCAAGAAGAAATAAATCCTATACTGTATACACAGGATCGGTTTTGTTCAGAGCCCTTCTTTTTCCAGTTCTTTAGAATATGTTGTAATGTCAACTCCCAATTTGACCTTTATTAATTAGAATAAAAGATTGAGAATTCCTGCACATCAACATAGATAGTGTTATCATGACTGTTCTTTAGTTGATTTTATCTTCTTAAAGGACCCTAGCAGGTGGATTTCAGTTAAGTTTCATACTGAAACGATTTTTTTTTTTGCTGTACGCGGGCCTCTCACTGTTGTGGCCTCTCCCGTTGCGGAGTACAGGCTCTGGACGCGCAGGCTCAAAGGCCATGGCGCATGGGCCTAGCCGCTCCGCGGCATGTGGGATCTTCCCGGACTGGGCAACGAACCCGTGTCCCCTGCATCGGCAGGCGGACTCTCAACCACTGCGCCACCAGGGAAGCCCTGAAACGATTTTTTTTTTAATGCTTGCTTTTATTTAAGAATTCAACAAGATTAGTTATTCTGTGGCTCATATGAGATGAATGATTTCCTTAGGTGGGAAAGCAAAAGATTAGGCACCTGGATTTCTAAAGGACTTGATATTTAAGTGCTATAGCACATAGTTCTGATACAGTTTATTATTGTAAATGCAAACTAGCAGTATGCATGCTTTACAGCAATGATTTTAAAAGAAGTACCAGTGTATCAAGGGTGAAAACTAAATACTTCTCTCCTTTAATGCATCATTACAATAGTATCAGATAACTAAGTCAAATTAAAATGTTTATTCATTGTTACTAACAATTTAAAGAGTACCTCTAGTGGGTACGTAATCAAAGTTTCAGGGTGATAGAAAAAAAAATATTGGTGTACTGAAGGAAGACCGTCTCTGTCCTGGGAGAGAACATTCTTGATTTATTTAAAAAAAAATCCACATTAGCTCCATTGCCTAGTGTGATTCAGATATCTCTTATATTAAAAAGTGCTTTGGTAGGGCTTCCTTGGTGGCGCAGTGGTTGAGAGTCTGCCTGCCGATGCAGGGGACACGGGTTCGTGGCCCGGTCTGGGAAGATCCCACATGCCGCGGAGCGGCTGGGCCTATGAGCCATGGCCGCTAAGCCTGCGCGTCTGGAGCCTGTGCTCCGCAACAGGAGAGGCCACAACAGTGAAAGGCCCGCATAACGCAAAAAAAAAAAAAAAAAAAAAAAGTGCTTTGGTAAACGATATTTTGAAGAAAAATCTGCATTGTATGGGATGGTTAGTGAAGCACCTAAGTGTTCCGTAGGCTCTAAATCCTATGTGTTTGTTACACCTTAGAGAACAATGGGTGTCCCTCTTTGTTTTGAAGTTCTCACTACTGAAATCCAGCCCTCCCCCTGAACACCCAGTACTAATCATCCTCACTGTGAGTCAGTTGAATCCGAATCTCTCAGTGATGACCCTTGAAAATTGACAATGTGAAACTCCGCTGGGAAGGAAGCAGAGATGTTGTCTAAGTTGTGACTTCTCCTTCAAGGAGGGAATACAGATAAGCTTATTCAATCTCACTGAAGATGAAATTAAGCAGAGTTTCGCCTATGTGTACTGTTCTACTGGATATGGAGGGTCAATTTGTGCCTAATTACTCCATATCGCCATTAATGCTGATGGAATACCAAACCCTATGCAGCAGGAATGCCACAGATAAAGCATTTTCTAACATCTTGTCCTCATGTTCTCATAGTAAAGTGGTCCGAGAGAACAGTATTTAGAGTCATAAAGTCTGGGTTCAAATATCAGACTTGTCATTTACTAGTTGTGTAACTTCTTTAAGCCTCTGTTTCTTCATTTGTAAAATGGGGGTTATACTCGTTTCTACCTCAAAGGGGTTCTATGAGAACTAAATGAGATCATAAATATAGATCACTTAACACAGTACCCCTCTCGGTAAATAATTATTTCTTCTCTTTTCCCACCAAGCACCCTCTTCCTTCCATCTTCCTTCTGCTCCTTCCACAGCCCATTCTATTCCATGTGACCTTTAAAAATCTGTGGGTAAAATGTAAAATCGATAGCTAGTGGGAAGCAGCCACATAGCACAGGGAGATCAGCTCATTGCTTTGTGACCACCTAGAGGGGTGGGATAGGGAGGGTGGGAGGGAGACGCAAGAGGGAGGAGATATGGGGATATATGTATATGTATAGCTGATTCACTTTGTTATAAAGCAGAAACTAACACACCACTGTAAACTCCAATTAAATTAACTCCAATTAAACTCCAATAAAGATGTTTAAAAAAATCTATGGGTAGTGCTGGTAGGAATGTAAATTGGAAAATCACTTAGGAAAACTCTTTGGCAACATCTACTAAAGCTGAACAGGGTATACCTTGTGATCCAGAAAATTCACTCTAGCTCTATACCTAATAGAAACACGTACAGAAGACAATGCTGCAGGAAAGTTCATAGCTGCACTCTTCAAAACAGCCCCAACCCAGAAACAGACCACATGTCATCAGTAAAACAGATAAATAAATTGTGGTATATTCACACATTGGAATACTATACAGAATGACAATAGATGAAATACAGATCTATATTACGGTACAGTTGGGTCTCCAAAACATAATGCTGAGCCAAACGAAGTCAAGTATAGGGTGTATATGCCATAATATTCCACTTATGAAAAGTTCAAAAACTGGCAAAACTAATTTGCCGCGTTAAAATTCAAGATAGCGGTTAAACGGGAGGAAGGTAAGGAGGGGTCTTCTGGGCTTCTGGCACTGTTGTTTCTTGAACTTGGTGCATGGGAGTGTTATATTTGTGAAAACTCATCAAGTTGTACACCTATGATTTGTACACATAATACTTAAGAAAAGCTGTATGATGTGCTATGGCGAATGTTAAAAAAAAAATCCTGAAATTTAACAGATTCACTTTTCCTGTTTAGAAAGTACCAGTATGAAATTATGCATCAGGCGCCTTTGTTTCCTTTCAAGGGTCTCTGGCATGTTATCCTTTAGTATTCCGTAGGAAACTAGTAAGCGTTTTCTCTGTCCTTTAACTAGTTGACATAGCTAGAGAATCATTACCTCTTTGGCTGGCAGCAAGGAAATCTATGCAATTGTCTTTCCTAAGTATGTTTTACTTTACTAGGATTGAATGAAACTTTTTCAGAAATTATTAATATTTTTCAGAAATTATTAATATTTTGACTATGGGTGTAGTCAGTTTTTTTGAATAAAGTGGTTGTCTGAAACTATAAACTTTAAAGAGATAATTCATAAACACACATTTACTATGAGAGGATTTTTCCAGAAATATATTTCTTTTTCCGGTAGGTAGACTAGTAGGGTTCCTTCTCTTATACTTTCAGCTGGTGAAGTTTAATAGGGTTCTTCCAGCTGAAGTCTAGAAAACAGTGTGGTTACTCAGTAAGGCACTGGGTTTGTGAGATTGTTCAACTGCCTTCTGATTTGTGCAAAATTTTCACATCCAAGTAGCTAGAAGAAAGCCTTAGTTAATGATACACTTTTATACTTAGTGACTAAAAATAAGATCGAAGGGACTTCCATGGCTAGTGACATAAATTTAATCTCAGTAAGAAGGGGAAAGAATGTGGGCTATAACTACTGGATCGGTTTTTATTTTAATGTTTCTTTTCCTGGACAAAGTCATAGTTAGGAGCTGATTTTTAGTTGCTAATGACTTACTACTAAATAAATCTTTAAAATTCTGTCAATGATTTTTTTTTTTAGGCTAAGCAGATTCATGGCTGAGGTATGTGTGTCCTGGAGGAGACGGCCCATAGTTTAAAGTCCAGCATTGCACAACTTGATGCTTGAAGGTCATTCATCATAATTTTGAGGTGTTTTTGCACAACAAAAATGAGTGTGCTATGTGTGATTCCCAAGTTTACAATCACTTTTCTATAGCTTACCAGACCATGGTTTAGGCCTGGATTTAAAGGCACGTGAATGGTCACGCTTTCTCTCTCCAACTTTATTTCTAACCCCAACAAACAGATTCGTTTCATGTTCTTCCATACTATGCTCATTCCTACCCTGTGACTGAGTTTATGTAGTTTCCTCTCTCTCGTGCCTGTAACTGAGCAGGACCCTACAGGGCCTTCCTGGGACAGGTCTTTCCCCCATATCCTCTGCTTTAGCTCCTCTCTGAAGTACCTAGATAACAGTATTTAATGCACATTTCCTGAGTTGTTTTACAGATGTGAAAACCCCCCACCAAATGGAAGATATCAACTATTTGATGACCATGAGCACATGGGCCCAGGCCTAAGGACTGATAATGTTAACCCTTGTGACACAGTCCTGTTACCTCGCCAACAGCCAATGAGAGAATTGTGCATCAGCTGATCACATACCCCGTGACCCCCCCTCCCTCACCTGGCTTTTAAAAATGCTTTGCTGAAACTCGGGGGAGCTCGGGGGCTTTTTAGGGCATGAATCACCCGTCTCCTTGCGTGGCCTTGCAATAAACCTTTCTCTACTCCAAACTCCGATGTTTCGGTTTGTTTGGCCTCACTGTGCTTCGGGCACACGAACTTGTGCTAACATTCCCACTCAATTTCCACACTTTTTTCAAGTGCCAAATAAATAAAAGAATTCACAAACACAGTTTGTTCATCAGTTAATAAGTCAGACCCCCAAAGAAGAGAAAATGAGCTCCTGGTATTTTATTATCTTTTGGGGATGGATTCTAGACCAGTTGTCTTTTCCCTTCTTTGACCACAAAGTTATTACATGGCCTTTTCTGAGTCAAATTTTCTAATAAACATTTCCTGAGTGCCTGCTCTGTGTCTGTTGGGTTTTGTGCTAGGCGTTGGAAATACAGGAATGATTAAGACAGTTTCCCTGCTCTCAGAGAATTTGCAGTCTGGAGGACTGTAAGAAAATAATTTCACACAATGTAAAATGAGTATTGAGTAGCATAGGAATCCAGAGGAGAGGCATCTAAACCCAGTTTGTAGTAATAGAGGCGCAACCATTGTGGAAAGATCTGGAGGAGGTAACACCTAAGCAGAGTCTTAAAGGATGAGTTGTAGTTAGCCAAATGAGGGAGGCAGGAATTTCCAGAAGAAGAAACAGCATGAGCAAAGGCACAGAGGTGAGTAACAACATGTATGTGCATGCACAGGAAAGGACACACAAGCTCAAGAGTTTGAGGCAGAGAATGGCAAGAGATGATACTGAAAAGGTAGGAAGAAGCCATGTCATGGAAAGCCACGCATGGCCATGGGAATAATATACCCGAAGCAAGCAAGTAAACAAAAAATACATTCTCTAAAATATCTTGTATCTTAAATTTTACACCTCTAAACTTTCAAAGTTGTTAGAAGCTTCTCTACTGTATAACAGGCAGGGAAAATTGCTGGTTGTTTCCTCTGCTTACCACCTACCCCTGGGATAGATAGATTCCTAGTCTCTATTCCCACGGTTACCATCTGTTTCCAGTGCCCCATGCAAACAGAACTTTGATATGGGACTTTGATAGTTTGGTAAATGCTATTAGATTTGCTTTTTAGCTCATTCTTTCATAAAGAGGTTTATAAGTCTTCCTTCCTCTCTTCTCTTCTATGTCCAAGACAGGCTAATGTAATTCCTTCATTTTAGCCTTTAGGTCACACCAGTAGCATATAACGCTAATCGGTCCATGCACGTGCACATGCACACGCGCACACAGACGCACACACACACACACCAGCCTGTGCTGTGTTCAGGACAAAATTAGATGAAACCTGCTGATACTTTCTCCTTACTACCTTCCCACTTCACTCGTGGACTTTCCTCTGCCTTACCTGCTCAGATTCCCCAGGGCATATTTGTATTGCAAATGGAAGAACAAAGGACCTGCAACATAGGATACAGGATTTGGCTGTAGGCTGGTTCCTCGGGATTTGGCTGTAGGCTGGTTCCTCGTGTGCAGTGATTTGTACTGTGCTTCGTAGAACTGCCGTCATCTTTATCTGTCTGATCGAGTTTAAATCCTTTGAGTTTTCTGATGAAAAGCTGCTACATTGGTAAATAGCATTATAATAATACTTTCCTCCCTGGCCAAGCTGGGATGCTTCCTCAGAGTTTATTTTCTAGGCCTCGCCTTTCTTGCAAAGTGAAGTCTTTGGTTAGGCTTAAAATTTCCCGTACACCTGCTCAATAATTTGTTTTGTTTGGCCTCTTTGAAATCAATCCCTGTAAAAGACAACGTTGTCCTGAAGGCTGAGAAAGGTGCTCGAGACATGAACTCAAAAGTTGCTCTTTTCAGGCAGAGCCAGCTGAGTAATCTTATCTCAACTGGCTACTTTTCAAAGTGCCCAGCTCAGGAGCTCTCCCTCTGGGAGCAGTGTTTGCCCCAGGGGATCAAGTGCTTTCTAGTGAGTGGCAAAACTTTGGGAAATCCCGGAGCCCAGGACAGTACAGTGTGTTCAGGAGAATCTTGGGGAACGGAATGGACCCCACAGACCATGCCCTCCCCACCTCCAGCCCCGGTGGAGATCAGCACTTGGCCTCAGGACAGAGACCAGACTAAGAGAGGAGGTTACGAGGAATCAGGGAACCCCAGAAAGGAGGCAAGATTGCGAAGGCACCTGCGCGGCTCTGAGTCAAAGGCTGTCAGTCATCTCGGCTCTGACTGCTCTGTTCTCTCACAGCCCAGCCCTTTCCCGGGGCCCGGGGCAGGGGATTGCTACATGCCAGCTTGCCAGGGGAAAAACCGGAGCCTCACTTTAGTCCCTTCCAGTAATTGACACGACAGGGTGCTCAGGTGGGGGAGGAGAGAGCTTACCTCCATAAATGGCCCCACCCCTGGGCATGGTGGCTCACTCTGGCAGGTAGCAACGGGGGAGTGTGCACCTGCCACCAGTCAAGCTCCGCCAGACTGCGAGACCGGCAGAGCAGCCCAGGGAGCCAGTGAACCATGGACAAGTTGAAGTGCCCGAGCTTCTTCAAGTGCAGAGGGAAGGAGGTAGGAATCTGGGAGCTATGGGAGGTGTGGAGGGCTTGGGAAGGGAAAACTTAAGGGGAGGCAAGTCTCAGATTTTGCTCTCTGCAGCTGTTCCCTGTTTTCCACATTTCTGTTCAACTGCCTTCATGTGTGCCCAAGATGTCCCCATAGAGTAGAGGAAACATAGAACAGTTCTTACTCTGGTGGCTAGATGTCTTAGGGTCACCTCATCCTCTGCCTTGGGTGTGCCCACCACCTTGTGTTTTCTGTCCCTCTCCAGACTGTGTCCATATGCGGGAGGGAAATGAGAAAATGTACTGTCCTTATCTGACCTGAAGAACTCTCCCCTGTCCTCTGAAGTGGAGCGAGCATTGCTCCACCTGGTGGGACAGAAGAATTTGTCTCTGAATATTATTTTGTGGCTTTCAGAAAAGCACTGATTTTACTCTCCAGGATATGGAGAGAAGTTAAACTTCCCTGACAACTCCAAACATCAAAACTACCACCCAGTATGAAAAAGAGTCTATGAATTTTTTTTAATAGAAACTATATTTCATCCTTTTTCTCAAATATCTCCTCTGATTTCAAGAGCGTTGATTTTACCTAATTCATCTTTAAGACTTTTGTATTTGAAATTTTATTTTCCCACCTTCATTTGCCCATCATGCTGGGTGCCACATGTACCCTTTCCACCAAAATTTGGATGATCTAACCCGAAGAAGTAGTAAAAATATCCACCTACAGAGCTTTTTTCATTTCATGGGATAAACGTTGTAAAGTAAAAGCAGCCATCCTCAGAAATCTCCCCAGCCTTGGAAAGTGTCCTCCTTAGCTGTGGTTTTCAGGGTTCATTCTCTCAATCTCTCTCTGCCTCTCTGTCTCTGTCTCTGTTTCACTGTCACTCTGTGGTTTTGTGAAATTATGCGTCTGTGGAATTTTTAATAGTAAAAAAAAACCAAGCTGTTGATATTTTCCCTTTTCTAGAAAGTGACGGCTTCATCTGAGAATTTCCATGTTGGTGGAAATGATGAGAATCAGGACCGTGGCAACTGGTCCAAAAAATCTGATTACATTTTATCTATGGTTGGATATGCAGTGGGATTGGGGAATGTGTGGAGATTCCCATATTTGACCTACAACAATGGCGGAGGTATTCCCCCCCCCCAATTTATTTCCTCTTCAGTTTTAAGTGCGGTGTTTTATGGCCTCTGAGGATATTATAACAACTGAGGAAAGGTATATGATAATATGGGTTAGTGGGAGGATGGGAAATGAGCATACTGCATTTTATTATTAGACTATGAGTTTCTAGCTCACGTTGGAAAGCTGGCTTCACAAGATGTTCAGATATAAACTTGATAAAAGTTGTATATTTAGCACTTCTGAGCTTCTGATCTGAAATCCCATGTCATCTTCAACTATGACTTCGTCTTCTTAATTTACACCTTCCTATGATAATCTGTTCACGCTCAAGTTGTGTTTTGCCTAATTTATAGCTGAACCTAAGCAAAAGACAGGGAATTCTCGTTCTCATAAGAAGCTCAAATAAATTGTTTGCTTAAATAAAATAAGGCATTACATTTTGGAAATTTAAGTGTGGAAGGAGTTTATTAAAAAGTAATTAAACGTTTTGTACTTTAAGCTGCAATATTCAGTTACATGTATTTCAAATTGGATTGATCATGTAGAAGGTCCTTTGAAAATGCAATAGAATGTAGATCAAGGCTAGGTGTTTAATTTCTGCAAAATAATGCAGTTTATACCTCATGGATCACTAAGGAAGACTCCATTAGAACAGGAGAAAAAAATAAGTCTGAAGTGACACACAAAAGGAAACAAAATGAATTGCATAATCTTCTAGTAATGTTGAAACCACTTTTCACTTACCATATTTTATTTACTTGTAATTACAGGTTCTGTTAGAAGTGTAGAGGTGACATCCCCTTATATTTCATAATTGGTTACCAGTGAAACGATGTCAGTATAAGTATTCTTCTTGGTACAATAGGATTTTGTGTGGTGATATTTCAATCTTATATTCCTTATTAATTGGTTATATTAAACATTTGTACTGGCCTTCAGAGAGTTAAGAAAGGGACTCTGTTTATCAAACACTTTAAGTGTTGGTGACATAAATTACCCTATCTAGAGCATACATTGTTTAATCATGGGTTTGGTATAAATTTGAGCTGGAAGATGACTCAGGAATCACCGTCTTTTTGGTGTCTATGTCCTAAGGTCCGTGTAGTGGAGAGAAGCATTCAGGCTCCTTTCCAACTTCTTATGTTCAAGTTTAGAATAGGAAATTCCCTGTGAGTTGACATCATACATAGGCCCAGTACTTACTATAAATTTCCAGGAACTATATTAAACTAGATTTAATAGAGAATTCTTAAACTTAGCTGAAATAAAATGGCATTATTTATTGTATGCTATTACCTCTTTCACCACTTCCTCTAAAAATTAATGTATCATATTGGCTCTCAGTTTTTAAAGATCACATCATTTGGGTAATGGATGATCTAGTCTCTCTCAATTGCTTCTTTCTCTTTTACCCAAGGGTAAAAGAGGAACATGAAATTCAAATTTTTCAAATGTTAATAGATTAGATTTTAAATTATGGTCAGGCTTGAAAGACTTGTTAAAATCTGGGGTCATTTTTATCTGTAGGAGCTTTTTAACAGTTTATGAAAGAGGAGTATCAGACTACCTTAGGGTCTAGGTCAGCAGGACTAACAATTGGTGACCACTATACTGGACTGATAATTTACCAGTTATGGTTGTTATTAATAATGAAATAATGAAATAATATAATGGGTGACAAGCCTTATACAGCATTGAGGAAAATCCTTCTTTGTGTGTGTCTAAAAACCTACTTACACTGGGCTAGCAAAGCGTTGCTTATTGTTGTGTTTAAACAGGGATATTTTGTATTACTTTTTCTTCATATTTATCATTGGTAGGAATTAAACTTCTATTAATCATAGTAATGATGGTATGTACATTGCAACATCTATAAAAACATATTTGTCCCTATGTTCTGGTGACTAGTATGTAACAAGTACTTTATTGTCTCCTAATTTTTAAAAATTAATTAATTAATTTTTGGCTGTGTTGGGTCTTCGTTGCTGTGCTTGGGCTTTCTCTAGTTGCGGCGAGCAGGGGCTACTCTCCGTCGTGGTGAGTGGGCTTCTCATTGCGGTGGCTTCTCTTTGTTGTGGAGCACGGGCTCTAGGCATGCAGGCTTCAGTAGTTGTGGCGTGCGGGCTCAGTAGTTGTGGCACACAGGCTCAGTAGTTGTGACTTGCGGGCTCTAGAGCGCAGGCTCAGTAGTTGTGGCGCACTGGCTTAGTTGCTCCGTGGCATGTAGTATCTTCCTGGACCAGGGCTCGAACCTGTGTCCCCTGCACTGGCAGGAGGATTCTTAACCACTGCGCCACCAGGGAAGCCCGGTTGTCTCCCATTTTTAGTAGAATATATTTTTAGGGTTAGAAAAAATGTAATTCCCAGGTATGATGTTATAGTAGCATAATAGGAAAAATATATGAGGAAAAAAATGTAACATGGCTGTATGAAATGTACATAATCCAAAGGCTATTTTTATTCACTTATCTCCACATTTTTTAATTAAACTTTGTTAAGACTTCTAGAATACTTGAACAGTAAGCTTAATATTCTGTCCCTGCCTCTACCAAAAATCTGGTCATAGTTCTAATGAATAGTATTATGCCCTAAAAGCGGGCAGAAAAAAAGTAAAATAATAAAAGGTTTAAAACAAAAACCAAAAATGGGCCTGAATAATGTAAATGTAGGAGAATTAGTCCTTATGAAATTGAAAGTTAATTCTGAATGCATCTCAATTGTTCAGATTCTTCTACCAAAAATAATATTTCTTATTAACGTTGAGTGAAGACCCTTATGACTATTTGGAGAATACTGAACTTAGCTGTAGTAACTTCCACTTTGAACCACATTTAACATTTGAACCCTAAGTCTTAAAAACTGTTTATTTTTTAAGGAGAAAGGAGGGAACTTAACTTTGAAAATATACTATGTGCCTGCCCATTTCGCCAAGTGTTTTCACATAGGCTCTGTGATTTAACCCTTACCACAAACTGATGAGTTGGCATTGTTCTTCCCATTTATGAGGAACCCAAGGTTAAGAGGTTAGGTAATCTGCCCCAGGTCACATAACTGGTATATGATGGAGCCAGGATATAAAGCTAGGGCTACCTGGCTCCAAAGCCTGTGATCATTCAACTTCTCTGGATTGCTTTTTACGGGCTATTGTTTTTAATAATCACAATAACCTCATTAGGTAATACTAGCATCCTCATTTCATGGATGAGGAATCCAAGATTTAGAGAATCAACTATTTTCTCACAGACAGTAGTAAATTTGGAGCCTAAACCCAGTACTCTCTGACTCCACTATATCAGAATGCTTTCAAAATGTTGTGCTAGTTGCCAAAGTGCCATCCGGATTTGGGCATATAATAGTGCTTTGGTTCTTTTTTTGTGTTTTCTAGGTGCCTTCTTGATACCTTATGCGATTATGCTAGCACTGGCTGGTTTACCTTTGTTCTTCCTAGAGTGCTCACTGGGACAATTTGCTAGCTTAGGTCCAGTTTCAGTTTGGAGGATTCTACCATTGTTTCAAGGTTGGTATTAAAATGTTTTCCTTATTGGTCTATTCCTGCATATAGCTGTCCTCATATTAAAGGCAAAAGGGCATACGTTGCTTTTCTGACTATTTGACACTGTCGAATTTAGAAATCAAATGTTACTTTATATTTCTCTTTATCTTGGGCTGCAGGTATGGTAGGGGTTAAGAAGGATATGAGAGAGTTGTTAAGGTGTCATTATTTTCCTGTTTTCACCTTTTGAATTATCTTGGCAGAAAAGTTGAAGGGCAGGTCACTATTTGTTCTTGAACGTTCCTAATGGAACAGGACACTAGGAAAGTTTTTTTTTTAATGCTTTGATTGTTATTAAACCTCCAATAGCCTTTCTGTTTGAAGATTAGATATCATTTTGGTATGTGCTAGCTGCTGAAAACTACTCGTAAAGGCTTCAGTGTAACATCAAAAATATATTTATAGCGAGGTGGATAGAACATAGTGCTGGAATATTAAGGAAGCTACCTCAAAAGCTAGTCTTAACATAGGAGTTACATTCAGTATGCTTGCTGTATTTTGAAACCACTGAGCTAAAGAAATTTCAGAAGTTTAAATTTGGATGGTTACTGAGTTATTGAATTTTCTTTACATGCACTTGTAGAAATGCTGTACACTCTCCTTTTAGGACATTCATTCAGAGGATTTATCTTCTACTTGTCAAAATGTTGGTTTATATATGTCCATACCACTCTCTCACTTGGTCCCAGTTTACGTAAAATAGCTAGCTAGTGGGAAGCAGCCACATAGCACAGGGAGATCAGCTCCGTGCTTTGTGACCACCTAGAGGGGTGGGAGGGAGACGCAAGAGGGAGGAAATATGGGGATATATGTATATGTATAGTTGATTCACTTTGTTATAAAGCAGAAAATAATACACTACTGTAAAGCAATTATAATAAAGATTTTTTTTAAATGTTGGTTTGTAGATGAAGAGGGAAGTATTGGTCAGCGAGTCGATAGGATATGAGCTTTGAATAGTTTGTTTTTTTTAATAGTATCCACTCTGACCAGAATTTATAGACTTAATAAGAAATAATAATGAACATGGTTTTCCCTTATGTGAATTCGATGGCTTAATACAGGTCTTTGATCTTAGAACCTTTTTCTGATCAACTAAAAAACTGTCTCAGAAAGTCAATCATCAAAATAATTTTGAGAAGAAAGCTACTCAGACTGTCTCCCCCATCAAAAAAAAAAAAAGAGATAGAAAACATTGTTTGAAACAGTTTTCTCATTTTAAAATAGATTTTGTGGAAATTGAGATGCAGCTTTACGAATTAGGAAAACAAATTTCACTTGTTTTTTATTTTAATTGTTCTCTTTTCCAGGTGTGGGGATTACAATGGTCCTGATATCCATTTTTGTGACAATCTATTATAATGTCATAATTGCCTATAGTCTTTACTACATGTTTGCTTCTTTTCAACGTGAACTACCATGGAAAAACTGTTCTTATTGGGCAGATAAAACCTGTAGCAGATCGCCTATAGGTAAAATTCATTTATTTATTTAAAAAATATTATTAACTCTGCATCATTCTTTTATATTTTCTAAGAAGATTAAAGGGGTAAATCATTTTCTAACCAATTTAGGTTCAATTTTAAGTGAGACATAGGTTATTGATAAAAGCAGAATAAAGCATGTATAACCTGAAAATTGATTAATGCAATATGTTAATTTCTGAGGGCACCCAGTAAGGCTAAACCACTACTTGGAGTACTTCTTGCAGGCCTAAGTTGTGGGCAGCAAGAAAAGGAAGAAAATGGGAAAGTGGTAAGAGAGAAAAGCACTATTTATGATAGTAGTAGTGTTTCAGTTGATGGTTGAGTGTTGCTAATCTTTGGGACAATGTAGCATCAGTATTGTAGACTATTACCACTGGGATTGCCTGTGTATATTGGAGGATAAAGTGATAAAGATTTAACACTTCTTAGGAATTTAAAGGTGTCATTTATCTATATAAGTTAAATAAGTCCACATATGAAAAGTTCCTTAGAGCACTAAGTCCCAACTGAAATGATTGTTACTCTATAGCTGTTATTACTATAAATATAACCACAATTTAAAAAGGCAGATATTTTCATACTCACCCCCAGCTTAGTAGTAGAGAGGATTTAAGATGCTGAATGTGCATGGCTTATTCCATTTGTAAGATTTCTACTCCACCTTCACCAAGTAACAATTTAGACAGTACTTTAAATATTTCATCATTAAAGCTTTTTTTTCCCAGGTAAGTACTCTTCTAAAACTAAGTATGTGTCTGTGTATGTATTCTTTTTTCTAATTTTTAGTGACACATTGTAATGTGAGTATAAAGCTAGGTGAAATCTTCCAAGTGAATAAAAGCTGGTTAGACGCCAACAATTTTACCTGCATCAATGGAAGTGAAGTTTATCAGCCAGGGCAGCTTCCCAGTGAACAATATTGGAAGTGAGTACAGTAAATTATCTACATCTTAAACGGATGTTATTAAAATTTTTTATAACAATAAAATATTGATCCGCTCCTTTCTTAACTCATATAAGTAGAAAAAAAAGGGGGGGGGGTGGAGTCAGAGCAAATTATACGTCGTTTGACTCAAATGTTTACCTAGCCTGTGTGAGTAGTAGTAGCCTGCAAAATTAGCTCACAGTTAACAGATTGTCGTTTATAAGTTAGTTATTAAATGGGCACAATGTTGTCAGTGATGATTTATACAGTGCTTATTAGCTATAAGCTAGGGCATTGCTTTGAAGGAAAAATATGCAACTTTTAGACTATAATGAGCAAGTTCTAATGATAAACAGTTGGGTGAGTAATATTGGGGGAAAATTGCTATTTAAGGCTGAGATTCTTCATTATCCATTTTGCTTATAATTGTCATTATATGGTAAAAATAGATGTTTGGGGTTATATTTGCTTTTATTAATTTTAAATGATCTCTCTTTAATCTCCTTACTGTATACATACCCTTTACCCTTACATAACTTCTTTGACTATTGCTGTAATGAGCTCTTCCTCAGCTCCATGTTGTTGCTCTTTTTTTTTTTTTTTAAGATGTTGGGGGTAGGAGTTTATTAACTTATTTATTTATTTTTGCTGTGTTGGGTCTTCGTTTCTGTGCCAGGGCTTTCTCTAGTTGTGGCAAGCAGGGGCCACTCTTCATCGCGGTGCGCGGGTCTCTCACTATCGCGGCCTCTCTTGTTGCGGAGCACAGGCTCCAAACGCGCAGGCTCAGTAGTTGTGGCTCACGGGCCTAGTTGCTCCGCAGCATGTGGGACCTTCCCAGACCAGGGCTCGAACCCGTGTCCCCTGCATTGGCAGGCAGACTCTCAACCACTGCGCCACCAGGGAAGCCCCATGTTGTTGCTCTTTGTGACCCTTTTAAAATTTGGACCTTGAAATGTTCCAAATATAAAGCTAAGAATTAAAATCCTAGATCCATATATGTCCCTAGTGGAAATCATGGAATTATACCTTTGAAAAATGTATAAATAATGGGACCATTTAGGTTTGATAACTACAAGTATGATGAATAAGAAAATATTTAATACAATTTAAATGTTTTCTCCATCATTTGAACTTGAGAAAAAATACCGTAATAAGTAAAATGAAATAATCTGATGTAAGGTTAATTTCTTTCCATACAGGAGCTTTGAAATATTAGGGGAAAATCATAGCTAAAGGAATGAGTGGATCTTTTATTCTGGGGTTTGGAACTTTGGATTGGCTGCAGTTGACCAGAAAGTTCAGAGCCTAATTTTTCACTGAACTATTTTTGCCCCTCCATACAACTGCATCAATAAAAGAGTCACACAACAGTGATGTATTAATAAAATACTCATGAAGCTTCTCCCTGGATGAAAGATATTAAAAAATTCAGTGTATTAAGACAAGTGATTGTGTGTTCATCAAAGGGCTTATGTGTTTTCAGTAAAGTGGCGCTCCGACGGTCAAGTGGATTGGATGAGCCTGGAGTCATTGTGTGGTATTTAGCACTTTGTCTTCTTCTGGCCTGGCTCATAGTTGGAACAGCACTATTTAAAGGAATCAAGTCTTCTGGGAAGGTAATTTAGAAAACACGTTAGACAGTGATGTAGCTGTTTTCCGATTTCATTGTAGTTCAACGCCAGGTATTACCAAATGCATGTTTTTTCTATGATGGGAACATTCAAATGTGTGAAAAGCTTTCTAAGTAGGCAGCCTCGCTCTAAGAAAATACATAAGAACACTGCTATTATTAAAAATAAAAGAAAACAAGCAAAAATTAGTACTACATGTGTGAAACTTCTCTAAACTTGGGCCCTTCTAGCTGATACAGCATTCTGAGGCTTGGGAGTATTTCTGTCCTACTATAATAAAGAAGCGTCTTGAATGGAATTATATATTGCAATGTTTGGTTTGGAAGGTTTAGATCCTTGTTATATATGTTGTATAGGGTAACAGTGTCAGGATTCCCCTTGTTAGAGAGAGAAGGATAAAAACGATACCATTGTTCTCTTAAAGCTTGCCAAAATTGACTCAGAACCTTGTCTCAGCAGAGTCCTCTTCTGAAAAACATTTCCCACTTCATTGTTTTATCTTTTAAACTTTCAGAGAACGTTGTGGCAATTTCTGAGAACAGTATGAAATTTTCTCTGTGAGCAGTTGTACAGTACTCAGAAAAGTAAATGTGTATGTGTTTGTAACTACTAGACTGAAATTTCCTTAAAGACAGAGGACAGGAATAACTGTGGATACTATCTTTGTGTTCTGGTACAATACCTAGCACAGTCACTTAATGTTACATTGTAATGAGACATGCTGTTAGATCACAAAAATACAGTGAACATCACAAAGTCAGTGGAAACTTTCCAAAATAATGTTGCAATTGCACATTTTTGAAACCTTTGGTTCCTTTTTGATGTTAATATCGAAAGAATCCATTAAAAGCCATTTACCCACGCAATTAATTTTTATTGGTCTCTGGATGACTTGTTTAAATCATCTCCTTGGACATATTAGCAAACATACGACATCTATGGACCAAAGAAATCATCCACATTAATGAAAAGCCAACCTCAAAGGCAGTCTGCTCATCTGGAACCATGTATTATCTAGGACACAAGCAGTTCACACGTATATATGTGTGCTATCAAACTCTCTTAATGGTAGCTTTAAGGATAATAATAGCAAGTGTCCAGTATTCACTTAATCAACTTTCATGGAATTTGGACACCTACTAGGAGATTTTCCTTCTCCTTGGGGATTGAGTATCATTGCAGGGTTTAAAATCATTTCCCTTCCCACATCAATGCAGTAATTTACCAAGAGGTGCTATTCAGTCCCCTCAGACATTTATTAGGATACATTTAGGAAAGCGCTCGATCTAGATTCCAAGTTACCATTGCTAATGTATTGTGTATTTACAACACAAACCTGGTAAATATTGCTTCATACATCAGAGTGTTTTGAAAGTGGATCATTTGAGAGTGGTGAGAACAGGAAGAGAAAATTATGCCAACATTGGTATTAGTATTATCAGACATTAATAATCTAATGAAATCTTTGATACTTTATTTTACTAATTTCAACTGGCTAATAACTTTATTTGTATATAATTGTACACCATGATTTAAAGAGATAACATTAACTTTTGGTTGTTCTTCGTGGTAGGTGGTATATTTTACAGCTATTTTCCCCTATTTTGTCTTGCTAATCCTGCTGATCCGAGGGGCAACTCTGGATGGCGCATCAAAAGGCATTTCATACTATATTGGAGCACAGTCAAATTTTACAAAACTTAGGGAAGCTGAGGTAAGACAATTTGGATTTCAAATTATCTGAGGAGGTAAAACTTAAAAGCCAATATTGAAAATCTTTGATTGCCATTGAGTGTCATAACATAGTAGCTTGCAAAAGAATATGTACTTAAGTTTATTAGCGTTTCCGTCCCCTAGGATGTCTGATTTAACTATTTAACATGACACTAATGCTCTCTTATTGGAAGTGAGACAATCATTTTTAGCAATAGGATTTTCAAAGTCATTTTATTCAAACTGATTCTATTTGACCAAAAGGATTTGGGGCTTATTAATCTGAGAAAGAATATTTCATGCATGAATACCCGCAAATTGATGACTAGGGCTATGTGACTTATCAGATAAACTCGTAGTAGGTTTAAAGATTATAGCTGATGGTTTAATGGTCTAATATAAATTTTAATTTTCTTCAAAAGTTAATATCAAAAGTTCATATTATGAAGTTAAAACATAAATTTGAAATGATGAAGCATTCCATAAACAAAACTGTTACTTGTACCAGACACACAAATATGTACCATGAATATGAATTGGTAACCCCTTTTAATATTAGTCTATCTCCAGACAATGGCTGTGTGTATCATAGGTACATAAAATCTTTTACAATTTTGACTGCAGACAGCATTGTCAGTAAGTGTACTCTATATACTATGCTTCTATTGATACAGGCTAATAACACTTTCACTGTTTTAGTAGTCATGTCACATTCTTGGAACACATTAAGCTTCTGGTCAGGTAAAACCCCACGGTATTACATTAAAATCAAGAAACACTATAATATCTACCATATTAGTACTGTTAGCCAAAATGGATATTAGTTTTAGTTTGCTATGGTATTCTTTGTGGAACTCATGCTAATTTCCAGCAATTGTGACTTTCTAAATACTCACGATCCGGATATTTAATTATCTGTTGTAGAATATTACTGGTAAGCAAGTCAAATTTATCAGTTTTTAGTAATGGAAATCCATCCTTTACCTTTTTGAAAATTGAGAGGTCAATCTCTGGCCTTCAGTTACCTTCTGTGTGTCCAATTTTCACTCAATAATTAACCATAAAACCCTAAATTATTTTAGAACTATGAAATTTTATTGTTTATGTGTTGGAGATTAACATAGTTTGATGTGTCTGTAGGCCCCTGTGTTGATTTCTTCATTTATCTTGGGCCTCATATCTTTTAATCTTGTCTGTTAATCTCTTTCCAACTAGAAGACCATTTTTGGTAATGGATGAGAAGCAAATAAAATGGAAGTTGGGACTCATCATCTTCCCTCTGTTAGGTTATTACACAAGATAAAATATGTTAATGTTCTTTGAAATGGTAAACCGTTATATAAATATGAGCACACAAGTATTTTAATTATTGCTGTTATATAATACTGTATTGTAGATGCAACATTTTCCCTAAGAAGTGGACCCTCCATTTTCTTTAAACCTCATAACTTGGAGCACAGTTGAAAAGCCCCTTTGATATTCCTTTAAGTGGCTTTTACAAGCCTCAGATCACCTGGGCTTTATAGCTCCGTGAAACTATCCTGAAAATTTTATATGACTATTTTATACTGGTCTGTGTTTCGGTGTCTCTATTGTCTTTAAAACATCAGAGCTAAGCCTAAAGCTCCTTATGAAACATACAGTTTAATCATCCTACCTCCTCTCCCCAACACAAACACTACCCTCATGCCTTCTTTGGGTTTGCTGGCAATGAGAATTTTTTCTTAGATGCTTTTTATTCTGCTCCAATCCATACTCTAAACATGCAATCATAAGTATATATTTTTTCCTTTTCTTTAAGTATTTGAACTCTACTGATATCTCTAGGAGAGTAGAGAACCATAGAAATTTATAGCTAGAGGGGTCTCTAGTGACTATTTTACTAACTCCGTCATTTTACAGTGATGAAGTTGAGACCCAGGAAGAGTCACACTTAATTAAATTTACATAGCCTGCTTTTGCATCTTGAATTAAGGTTTCCTAATCACTCAACTAATAATCTTGTATATAGCTATGAGATGGGTAGATATAGAGATTATAACTATGTTTGGAACTATATTTCACTTTTATTTGCAGCCTAGGTACATCATGGTATGCAGTAGCATTCTGACACAACCCAGACCTGCCACACGACCTCCAGCCTCCTTCCCCCAACTCACATATGCATACATAATGTATCAAGTCAAAGCAGCTGAGAGACCAACATAAACATGTTGTTCATTTCTTAATATGTACAACTGCTTAAGAAATAAGAGAGCATTTTTTTTCTCACATGATTTTGTTATATATAAGGGAAATAACCATGATCTAGCTGTCTATCTAGCCATCTATTTATCCATCCATTTTACTTCCTACTGGCTTCCTGCCAGTATATATATTATATATATATTTCACTTATATATAACAAAATCATGTGAGAAATAAGATGTAATAATAATCTAACATCAAGCTGTATTCTGAAGACCTAGTATTTATTTCACTCCTAACAACTTTATTTCAATTGAAATTGGAAATAGATTACATATCTTTCAAGGAGAAAATTATTGTTTTTAACTTCCACAAAAGAAACCGAGTATCAATTTATGTTTCTTTTCCATAAAAACAATAATAGCTATCACTGAGTATCCTACTAATTGCTTTACATATGTTATCTCATTTAATTCTCACATCCTTCCTAGGACACATAATTATTACTACTATTATTAGCATCATCATCATCTCCATTTTATAGATGATGAAACAGGCTTGAAGATGTTAAATAAATCAAATTCAATGAAAGTGAGACGTACTGGATTTAGGCTTCATTCTTTTTGACTCCAGAGCAAGAACTGTTAGTCACCATGTTATACGGCCTGCCTTCCACTGACCAGTCCTGTTTTCAGAAGGACTAAAACCACACTTTTGCCTACATATATGCCAGCCCTATTATGTGAAGTCTTCACAATTAGATTTTTCTTTGGGGTAATGTTATATCTACAGAATTTTACTATTAAAATGGATTTACCTAGGTTAGTTTCTAAGATTTATTATTGTCCTTTAGCAGAGACATAGGAGGGGTAGATCGTGAAAGGGGGAATGATAAAGGGGTCGAATTAGATGGAGAGATGAGGCCAGCCACGTGGGGCTCTAATCAAAACATGGAATGAGGGTACTGGATGATTGAGGGGATGCCTAAATGTATCATCATTCTTCAAAAACTGCCTAGTACCACCCTTGTTAAGAATTAATGTTTTTATTGTCCCCAAGGTGATATGTGGAGTAAATAGAATTCCAATCAAATTCCCAGCACAGTTTCCATGGAACTTGAAAATTTATTCTAAAATTTATGCAAAGGAGAAAAGGCAAAAAAGCAAGGTGTTTCTGAAGAAGTGAGGAAGACTTGTCTTACCAGATATGAAACAATATTATAATGCTATAGGTATAAAAATAATGTGGTGTTAGCCTAGGTATAGACATACAGACCTGTGGCACAGAATAGTAATCTCGGAAACAGATTCATGAACATATGGAACTTGATATGTGGCAGAAGTGGGGATGCAGGTCAGTGGGAAAGGGATTGACTATCCAATTGATATAATTGAAAATATCAGTTATCTTTGGACATAATTGATAATATCAATTATCTTCAGATAATTGATATTCCATTTAGAAAACAATGTGTTGAGGGACTTCGCTGGTGGTCCAGCGGATAAGACTCCACGCTCCCAATGCAGGGGACACGGGTTTGATCCCTGGTCAGGGAACTAAGATCCCACAACCCACATGCCGCATGCCACACGGCACGGGCAAAAAAAAAAAAAAAAAAAAAAGAAAGAAAGAAAGCAATGTGTTGGGATTCCTAATTTAATATGCATAGTATCAATTTCAGGTGAACTGAAAACTTAAGGATATAAGCAAAACTTTAAGTCTTTTAGAAGAAAATATAGGATAGTAGCTTTATGACCCTGGTCTAAGGATTCTTTTTTTAAGTCAGAGAAATCAAGAACAATACATAAAAGCAAAGATGAATACCTTCAGCTACATTAAAACAAAATCTTTGGTTCATCAAAGGGCACAATGTTAAGAGGTGAAAAATATAAGCCACAAATTGGGAGAAAAAAACTAACATATATAACAGATAAAGGATTAGAATCCGAACTACATAAAGAATTCCTCGAGATCAAGTAAGGCGAATAACCCAAACAAAAAATTGGCAAAAAATATGAACAGGAATTTCACAGGAAAAGACTATGGAATATATACACATAAAAACATGCTAAACCTTATAAAGTACTTAGGGTTATCAAAACTCATTTCACAGCCACTAGTTTGGACAGTATTAAAAATTCTGACCAGTGTTGGCAAGGATATAGGGGAATGGGAACTCTCATACCAGCTGGTGGGAGTGCAAAGTGATACAACTACTTTGGAGCATAATTTGGCAATATTTAGTGGGGCAATACAGCAGTGGAAAAAAATGTTCAGAACTACATACATTTAATTGAACCATATGAATTTGCCTATATTCTTTCATTTTTGACTTACAAAATTGAAATTTTATATGGTTCAAATTGATAATGGATAAATCTCATACACTACTGAATGGAAAAAGCAGGTTGTATAAGTTTACATGCTTTAAGAAAACTTTTCTATAAACTCAGAAACATGTAAAGCTAAATGCCATATTGTTTAGGTTAGTAAAAATATAAAGAACATTGAAGAAATGATAAACACAGAAGTCAGGATAGCAGTTACCACTGAGGTTGGAAGAGTGATATGATCAGGAAGGGGCACAGGGAGGCTTTAATAGACTAGTAACAGGGCTTCCCTGGTGGCACAGTGGTCGAGAATCTGCCTGCTAATGCAGGGGACATGGGTTCGAGCCCTGGTCTGGGAGGATCCCACATGCCACAGAGCGACTAGGCCCATGAGCCACAACTACTGAGCCTGCGCGTCTGGAGCCTGTGCTCTGCAACGAGAGGCTGCGATAGTGAGAGACCCACGCATCGAGATGAAGAGTGGCCCCCGTTTGCCACAACTAGAGAAAGCCCTCGCAGAGAAACGAAGACCCAACACAGCAAAAATAAATAAATAAATAAACTCCTACCCCCAACATCTTCAAAAAAAAAAAAAAAACATTAAGTCCCTGGAATTTATAAAAAAAAAAAATAGACTAGTAACATTTTATTTCTTAAGCTGAGTAGTGGGTACTTGGGTATTTATTTTGTTCTTGTATGGATATTTATTCATTTGTATATATGAAATATTTTATATAAATGAAAAATTAAGAGTGTGTTTTTAAATATTATTTTCCTTGTAGGTTTGGAAAGATGCTGCCACACAGATATTTTATTCCTTGTCAGTGGCTTGGGGTGGTTTAGTTGCTCTGTCATCTTACAATAAGTTCAATAACAACTGCTTCTTAGATGCCATTGTAATTTGTTTGGCAAATTGCCTCACTAGTGTGTTTGCTGGATTTGCTATTTTTTCTATATTGGGACACATGGCTCATATATCTGGAAAGGAAGTCTCTCAAGTTGTAAAATCAGGTATGTAATGCTATATATTATTAACTTTGATTAAGTCAATATAGCTCATTTAAGAAACACTGATATATTTTATAGCAATTAAAGCACTCAAGATTTAGGGTATTGTGTTTTCTTTCTCTTTTCATCTTATATAACTTGGTTGTTTTAATGATTTAATAATTCTTAGATGATCTGAGAAACAACAGTACATTACAGAACACTTGTTTAAGAATATTTTTTCCAAATTTTGTTTAATCCTTAATAGGAACTACTTACTGCACAATTGCAAGTATCAGGCATCATGCTATGCACTTTACATGCATTATCTTCATCTGTGTGTATGTATATCTATATACACATACATATATATACATGTGTGTGTTAATATGTATACATGAATATATGAGAGACTATATATAAAAATTAATCCACGAAAAATTACACTATTAGGTCTGAATTTTTAAAACGCACAAGTGTCATACAGATAGAAACACAACTGACTTTGAGTATACAGCTGTGTCCAGCTTTAAAGGAATCTGATTAGTGAACTTCCTAACTTTAAAGACATTAACTAGGGATGCTTAATTATCTGGCTAAAGATTCTCTGGAACAGAATTCTAGGGTTCTTTTAAGTAGGACTTTCTTATTAAATTTCTATTTATGGTTAGTATCATTTGATGGAGAGATTGATGAATGAGAATAGAATGTTAGGACTAGAAAGGACTTTGGAGATCATCTAGTATCCAGCTCCTCATTTACAGAGGAGTGGATTGATGCACAGAAATGTTATGTCTTGCAGAAGATCGAATCATTAGGAAGTGACAGAGCCTAGGCTAGAAGCTAATTCTCCTGACTCCTAGGCCAGTCCTCTGGGAGGTTGGAGAAACTTAAAATACTTAAAACTAAGTATCATATAACATGACTGAAATTTTTTTATAAAGCGTCTCTAAAGGTAACATACATCAAATAGAATGAATTGAGTGATTGGGACTGACATGTATACACTGATGTGTATAAAATTGATGACTAATAAGAACCTGCTGTATAAAAAGAAAAAATGTGCCTTCCTGATAAAATGTTTAAAATAAGTAAAAAATAAAAACAAAAAAAAACAAATAGAAAATAAGATTCAATTTATAGTTTCATTACATACAATTTTGCAGGTATCCATATAATAATTAAAAGGGCACTAAAATTATACCCATTACCTTGTAATAACCTATAATGGAGTATAATCTGCAAAAAATACTGAATCACTATGCTGTATATCTGAAAGTAACATAATACTGTAAATCAACTATACTTCAATAAAAAAATAAAATGGCACTACACGGCTGTGAAATGTACAGTGAAAAACATAAATTAAATGGCACTACATATAGTGATTTGGGGTAAATATTTGGAAAGAGAGTTAAAGACTAAAAAGTTAATTCCATAAAGACTAAAAAGTTAATTCCATGAACATATCTTTTGCGGGCCCCTCACTGCTGTGGCCTCTGCCGTTGCGGAGCACAGGCTCCGGACGCGCAGGCTCAGCGGCCATGGATCACGAGCCCAGCCGCTCCGCGGCATGTGGGATCTTCCCGGAATGGGGCACGAACCCGTGTCCCCTGCATCGGCAGGCGGACTCTCAACCACTGCGCCAACAGGGAAGCCCAGCCCTCTAGTATCTTATCTTGAAAATGTTCAAATATGTGAATTTTCTTGGCAACTAATTTTAAATTAAAATGCCATTTATTTTCTTAGGTTTTGATTTGGCATTCATTGCTTATCCAGAAGCTCTAGCTCTACTCCCAGGTGGGCCATTTTGGTCCGTATTATTTTTCTTCATGCTTTTGACTTTGGGTCTCGACTCTCAGTTTGCTTCCATTGGTAAGAAATATTCCCAATGTTAACATATCCCTCTTATATTTTACTCATGTTTCCTCTACTTAAAAACATCCTTTTCTTACCCTTGTTGCCCCCCTCTAGCTTTTACTCTCAAAATCATCTTACTGAAAGTTCTTTTTAACTTAAGTTTTAAATATGGAAAAATACAAAGTACTCATGTATCAGACATCCCAAAGGAGCAGAGATTAATATTTTATATTTGCTTCAGATATTTTTTAGAAAACTAAACTGTTATAGATAAATTTGAAGTCCCCTGTGTTTCTCTGTCTAATACAATTCACATTTCTTCCTTCTTAGAAGCAACCGTCACCATGGATTATGTATGTTATTCAGACCATGTTTGTATACATTTTATATGTATCCATAAATAACATATAAATTTTAAAAATTTCACATAAGTATGAAGTTTCATAGCATACATATCATTCTGACAGTTGTTTTTCATATGTGTTATGAATCCATGTTGATACATAGACATATAGCACTAATTAATTCACAATCTGTTGCCATAATGATGGGCATTTGGATTATTTCCAATTTTTAAAGATTACACACACTGCTGCAATGACTATTCTTGCACATGGTTCTGTGTACACATAGGGATTTTCCCTAGGGTACCCACCTAAAAATTCTGAATTTCATCATATCGTGCTCTTACATAAACCATTTAAATAGTTTACAGGATAAGGTCCAGCTTCCTCTAGTTGACTTTCAAAGCCCTCCAAAAATCTCGAATATGTTTCTTAATCCTTTTACTCATATATCCTTCTACTTTTAGCCAGTACCCTGTTTCACGAACACATTTATTTCTTAAACCTAGAAGGCCTTTCTATCTCCATGTTAGTTATTCAAATATTTACCTTATTTAAAAGTTCTACTAGAATTTTTCCTTCCCTATAACCCTCTTTCACACTACTTCAGCCCTCGGGAACCTGTTACCTTATAATTGCTACCAATGAAAAGCCTTATAAAACAGGCTAAAAACAACAAATAGGGCTCCATTTGATTCTTATCAGAACTGGTGAGTAGTCACTGCCAAGAGAAAGGACCCCGTGGATTTTTAAAAGTAAGAAGTAGGGCCCAGCGTATATTCTCAACACATATTTGTAAATTTGATTAATAGAAGTTGATTTCTGTGATTAAAATTATTGGCAAATGAGTTGACATGTCATTTTTTCCCTTCTGAAGAAACGATTACAACAACGATTCAAGATTTATTTCCCAAAGCGATGAAGAAAATGAGGGTTCTCATAACTTCGGGTTGCTGCTTGGTTTTGTTTCTCCTTGGCCTCGTGTGTGTGACTCAGGTATACTACAGTATTTTTTCATAGACAAAATATTAGTTGGAATGTACTTTATAATCTAAATGAGGAAGCCAAGGTTTAAGAGGATGTTTAGTGACAAGTCCAAGTCTGACTTGCATCAAGATTTCCTGACTTTTAGCCCAGATTTTTTCCCCATTATAACACAATTTCAATAGTAAGTATATTTTGCAGAGGGGGAAAAAGCCCGATAATGGACAATTTCCCCAATTACAATAAAGTTATATACTTTAAACATAGGCTGTATTTCTTGTCAGCTACTACAGAGCACACACTGCATATCATTTTGATAATCAACTATTCTAAATGCTTATTTTTTAACAGTGACTCAGTATAGAATAAAAGGTACATCCTGTTTGAGATATTTAAAGCCACGTTTGTGTTTACATTTGAAAACATTCCTTTTCGCATTTTGGCAGAGGTGAAACCAAGGAGCATATGTTAAAATCAAATTAGTAGATTCAATTTGAGTACCTCATCAATCATAGAAATAATTAAAAATATACTTAAAAGTAAATGATTTTTTTTGGTAGGCTGGAATTTACTGGGTTCATCTGATTGACCACTTCTGTGCTGGATGGGGCATTTTGATTGCAGCTATACTGGAACTAATGGGAATCATGTGGATTTATGGTAAACAGTGACTATAGAATTATCTACACATTTTACTAAAACGACTTAGTTTGATTCCTTCTTATTATGTTTACTGTAATAGCTAAGTATAATATACTGGACAAAAATTTATTATGAATAAAATGTAGTTAAAGGTATATATATGCTTCATTGCTGTAATATTGGAAAATGTTTAGACATGGAAAGATAACTTGGGGCCACAATGATTAATGCATGAAAGTATAAATAAGGGCTGAATGCACTCCTTGTTGTTTTTAGGAGGCAACAGATTCATTGAAGATATAGAAATGATGATTGGAACAAAAAGGTGGATATTCTGGCTATGGTGGAGAGCTTGTTGGTTTGTCATTACGCCTATGGTTTTGACGGTAAGTATTAACATGCCATGAATTTGGTATCAATAATATATATATTTAAACACTTTTAAGGTAAACTTGAATTATTCACACTGAATACAGTAAGGCAAATTAATGTCATAAAGTAATGATTTTCAACTTTTACTTCATGACTGGCGCCTCCAAGTTGCCTAAATTACAATGCCTTTCTTTGTAGTATTATTTTTGAGGCCATAGGCTTAAACAGTTACCATTTGAGAAAATAACCAGGCTCCTATAGACTTAAAGGTCCTAGATACTTAAAAATTATCAATAGGCTAAATTTTTAAAAACCAGTCATTTGCTCATTCCCTAAAAAATATGCTGAGCCATCTACAATGTTCTTAACCTCTCTGCTTAAGACCCAGTCTCTGCCTTCAAGGAATTCAATCTAAATATACTAATTGCTAAGAAACAACACTCAGTTGTTAATGCATATTTTTTTATGGGAAGTGTTTAGTATCTGGAATTACTAAAAGAAACTCATGTGTGTCAATAGAGGCAATAGTTTATGTTAAAAATTGGTGCTATTTAGGAGCTGAGGGAAAGCAAAAGATGCCTTCTTGGAGAAACGTGACATATAGACATGATATCTTTAAATAAAAGCTCAGTAAAAGGCTGAATGCCAAAATGAACACTTAATGGGACAGAGAATTTCTATGGACTAGAAATAATGGTGGGGGTGGGGCAGTGGCAAAGCCTTATAGAGGATGTTTTGGTTCTCACTGCCCCCATGCTTCAAAGGTTTTCCTAGAAAAGGCCATTACATAATTTGATCTAGAATTTGTTTTAGAGCGTGTTTTTAACATTATAAGGTCAGGTTCAAGTAGTGAGCGGTTGGGATTTTCACAGTGCTACTAAATATTGTTTTCCTTATTTCACAAGTCTCCACAAGTCTCCATGATAATATAAGCCCTTTACCAACTTAGAAAATCTAACTAGACTTTTTAGCCAGCTAATTTTCACTGATTACTAGGTTTGACAACTGGATTTACTTTAAAATGCAAAAGTATTAGATATTAAATGATATACATTATCATCTATTTTGTATAAAGTCATATATATTAGATTCCACTATCCCTCAGCCATTCTCTTGTAGTTACGTAAAATTATGGTAATTGTGAAATAAACTTAAATTACTGTAATGAAATGAAAGAAATTAATCTATTTAATTCTAAAATTAAACTTGAATATCTATAAAATTCAAGACAGGTAAATTTAGAGGAACTACTAGATGATCTTTTAGTTTTTGCTCATTTTGTTTTGTTTGCTTTACAGATTTCTAAATAATTAGTTTTAATGCTGCAACATTCTAGTAGGTTGTTTTTAAAATACTTTTTAAAAAACTTGGCCTTAGTTTTCATCTTGAAGCGTCACTGTTTTGCCCAAACATATATTGAGCTTGTTTTTTTCTCAATAAGAAAGTGAAGGGTGCTTTGGTAATTATGTACCAATGTGTGAATGCGTGTGTGTTTTGGGTGTGGAGTAAGGGGTGCTCTGTGTAGTGGAAAATAATAGAAACAACTTCTAAGCAAGGTGCAAAGCATGTTCACTGAAGTGTACTTTACATTCTCATTGAATTGATTGATATGCTGGCTAGCTTATAGAACAGAATAAAACCATGCTATTATAAGTGAAATAAATGTTGTATTTCAGTATTTTATTGAAATACATGTTGTACAAGTATTTGTATCTTTTATAAGTATATGGAAGTGCTAATTTTGGAAGAATCTATTCAGAGCCAAATACAAGTTATTTAGATTCGTTCATTTAGTATTTTATCTTCTGGCTAGTTACCTGATTATCTTAGTTGGCTTGAATGTATTTTCATTTTAATTGCTTTTGATAAGTTATTTCTAAGGAATGGAATCAAATTGCTAATACTTAGTGCAAATGAAATCATTAGTGCAATAAAGTTTAATCTTTACCATTTTCTTTTCATATTTTACTTTCGCAGGCAATCTTGATCTGGTCATTGGTACAATTTCATAGACCCGATTATGGCAAAATTCCATACCCTGACTGGGGAGTTGCTCTAGGCTGGTGTATGATTATTTTCTGTATTATTTGGATTCCAATTATGGCTATTACAAAATTAATTCAAGCTGAAGGAACCATCCTTCAAGTAAGCATGTTAATATTATTTATACTTTAAAAGTTATGGTATCTATACCCGTACTGAGTTCTACTGAGATGACACAAAGCAAATGACCTTTTTCCTTTATATCTATAATTTTCACCTTTAAAACTTCATCTGGTTATAATACATACTGTAATAGCATGTTAAAACTGGAAAAACTCTGGTAAATTTCTTGAACTCAGTCTAGACCCTGAATTATCCCTCTTCCATGGAGGCCCAGGGGAGTTGATTATGACATCTCAATAGGACAATGACAAGGTAGGCTCAGCAGGCAGATTGGGTTCAAGATCTAGCTGAGTGCTTTGTGGATCTAGATCAATGGTTTGACCCTTTCTTTGGTTATTGAAACTTCCCAGGCATACCTGGTTTAGATCCTCACTTAACCCTCACCCTAAGGCCAGGATAGAAATGTCTGAGAATTCAGTGAAAGTATATGAAGTGATATTGTTGCTTGAATGGGTTCACGAAACACTTTCTTTTGAAATCATTTACATACTCAATTATTTTGGCTTTGTAGTTAATACAATTCTGTTAACAATTGGTTACATTTGAGTATCATTTTTTTTGGTAGACAGTATATTAAGAATTTAGATGATCATTTTTTACTTTTCTATGGTTCTTATTTCATTTTGGTTAGCAAGGAGACTTAACACTCTAAAATTTTCATTTTTTTTCTTTGCTTTTCAGCGCATTGTAAGCTGCTGCAGACCAGCTTCTAACTGGGGGCCATACCTGGAAAGACATCGTGGGGAAAGATATAAAAATATGGTAGATCCTAAAAAAGAGACTGACCATGAAATACCTACTGTTAGTGGCAGTAGAAAACCAGAATGAGATCTAGTTTTTAAAAATATGTGGTTGTGTAATGTGATTATTTTAGAATAGAGGAAATTTTTATTTATTTGAATGTTGAGTAGAAAAACATATATACTAGGTTCATAATAGTATGATGAGCTTTTTTTCCCATTTAAGCAGGAATGTAATATAAAAATGTGAATCTACTAATGTTTAGCAATGTGATTATTATATTTCTTTTAAGATTATCTTAACACACACATAGCTGCCTCTATTTCACAATAAAATATTAAAAATAATATTTTTCTAGTATATTGAAGGCTTTATTTTGAACTGGTTATTTAGAAAATAGTTACATTTTCTATTATACAAGTTTTTAAATATCACTTGCTTACGTTTTCTTAGTACATAATCCTTCCTTTCCATAAAGCTGGGGAAAATAAATCAATATATTTAAAAGACAGTGTTAAAATTGAAAGCCTCACTTAATTAGAAATGCCATATATATGAAAAAATGGACTGTGTATATAATATGATGACTGTAGCTTAATACTTTTGGTTCATATGTCTAAAAACTTCATGTATTCATGGCTCACTTTTTCTAGGTGAACTTAGTGGTTACATTCTTTGTTTACAAATAGTGAAGTAAGACAGAAAACTAAGGATCCCATGGCCAGTAAGTGATAAATCTAGAAAATGGAATCCAGAAGCTTTGATTACTTCTAGTTAATAGATCAAGTAGAATGATTTTGTCTTATCTGAATAAGTTACTACTTATGGGTGGTAACTTATTTACATACTTACAGAAGATAAACGTGTGAAACTTGTCAAGAATGAGGGCAGCCAAATTAGAAAGTCCTATGTCCCAGTTTGCTTACAAAAGATAATGAAAACATATTATATCACTAATAGATTTTTTTTGACAACTCATGGGAGTTCTAAGTTCTCTATCCACTTTTTAAAAATTTAATTTAATTTTTATACAGCAGGTTCTTATTAGTTATCCATTTTATACATATTAGTGTATACATGTCAATCCCAGTCTCACAATTCATCCCACCACCACCCCCACACTTTCCCCTCTCGGTGTACATATGTTTGTCCTCCACATCTGTGTCTAGGTTTTTCTAGGTTCCACATATATGCATTAATATACGATATTTGCTTTTCTCTTTCTGACTTACTTCACTCTGTATGACAGTCTCTAGATCCATCCACTAATAGGTTTATACGTTGATTATATATCACTGACAACTGGTTTACTATCACCCCCTAGGATGGTGAACATTACCTAACTATGTAAGAAACTTTTCACTTATTCTTAAGGTTCTTAACCTGGGCTTCAGAGAATGTATGAAGCTGAAATTACATGTAATATTTTTCTACGTGTATGTGTGTATGCATTTTTCTAGGGTGAGAGTACATAGTTTTCACCAGAATATCAAAAGTGATCTGTGGCTCAGAAAAGTTTAAGAACCACATATACTACTGCTGGCTTTTTGTTCTTGTCAAATGAGGAATAAAAGAATAATTTTAAGCCTTAATTTCTTATACATTTTAAATTCCTTTTCCTCTTCCTTTTGATTGAAGATTAAAGGAGGAACGGATTAAGGTGTTTCTTTAATTTACACTGGTAACTTATTTTGGGGGGAGGGGGCATGAAGGTAGGTAAATAGGTAGGCCTGTAACTGAACAACCTCAGTGAATTATGTACATATATAAGATGAACTTGTGTTAGATATTTTGAGGGTTTCCTTTGAGCGTAGATCAAATGCTGTTAGTGAATGTCAACAGATTGTTAATTCCTCAATTATACTGGATTTTATAAAATACTATTTGAAATAGATAACTACAGCTTAGACGTTAACTTTAGTCCATATTATATTACATGCATTCTACCCTTATATTTTGGTGTTATTTGAGGTGTGGATTTTTCACCAAATAAAAAAATGCATGCAATTTTCTACGGTGACTCTTGTAGTTCAGGGAAGATTTAGGCACACTTCTAATGAAATACTGATAATATCTAATTGGTGGTAGTGGGGGTACTGGAAAAGAAGTCCACTTCAAGAACTGACTACAAAGAGTAGTTAAGAGTTTCTGTGACTATCTTTACAATTGTGTAAAGTACAGATCTTAACAGAGTGCCTGGCACATTGTAGGGTGTTCAATGATAGCTCTTAGTATTATTATTATACAGATTCAACAGTGGTAAGAAAGACTATTCTGCATAATGGAAAGAGTTCCATCAAATCCCATTTACGTTAATGCAAACTTGGAGACATTTACAGTATTGTATTGTAAACCATTAGAAAAAACTGTTTTTCACACTTGAGTGAAATTAAAATCACTGTATCTCAATATTCTTTTTAGTGTAGCTTATTAAAAAGAAAACAACTCGAACTGTTTCTTTTTCTATTGTGCTTTCATTCCTTTCCCAGTGAAATATATATTAGCAACATAATCAATTCTTTAAATGTGAGTGAGCAAACTGACAAATGTCTGAAGTTTGTATCTGACTTGGCATCCCCTCCCCTCTTTTTTTTTTCCGGTACGCGGGCCTCTCACTGTTGCGGCCTCTCCCGTTGCGGAGCACAGGCTTCGGACGCGCAGGCTCAGTGGCCGTGGCTCACGGGCCCAGCCGCTCCGCGGCATGTGGGATCTTCCCGGACCGGGGCACGAACCCCTGTCCCCTGCATCGGCAGGCGGACTCTCAACCACTGCGCCACCAGAGAAGCCCTCCCCTCTCCTTTTAAATAATAATTCATTTGGTATAAACACATATAATCAAATGAATCCACTCAAAGTGCCTTTAATGATTGCCTCCAGTGTCATTACATTCTGTATGCTTGTTAGTGGATTTCCGGTTAACTTAATGCACGATTTAAACCCTTAGTAACTAGGAATCGTTCCAATTCAGCCAGATTGTATGCCATGATGCTGAGGTTTACAAATATTTTCCTCTGCGTGGCTATCGAGTTTTGGAGATTAATATTCCATTGACTGTTGACTGAAAGACACTTATCAGTATTGCTCTTAGCTGACTGAGTAGAAGAGGATGATCTCACCAGTGCAAGAGAAGTCGATTTGATGACATTTCACCAGTGTTTCTCTGTAAGGGAAGGAAATCATACATATGTAGTTTATTAATATCCAAATACCGCCAAATAACATCCTTAGTCTTGGTCTACAAAAATGAACTGATTGTCCATCCCCAAGATTAAAAATCTGTTGAATGAATACACTGATTTGGAAATATGCCCTTCCCAAACACAGACTGAGAAAAAAAAAAAATTAAAGTAGCCTTTTAATGCCCAAATGCCATACCCTTGGCTTACATTTCTTGGGCATTCCAGTAGGTCTATACTTGGATCCTGTCTGATTCCTGACTAAAGGCACCTCACTTGGAACTTTAAATATCACCAGGAAACCCACATTTTGACCTTAATTACTTGTGAATGCCCCCAAAAGCTCTTATAAAGATGGCTGAAAAGGCAAATACAAGGGAGGAAGAGGCAAACAGAAACACGTGGCAGTAGAAGCCAAAGAAGAGAGAAAGTACAGATTCTTAAAATGGGAGGTGGTGCTGGGGAGTGGGTGCTTTCTGCTGTACTTTTCAAGTGGGTGAAAAGCTGACCATATCACTTAGTGACTTGGGGCTTTTTATAACATACTTCAGCTGTGGCACCACTGGTCAATATGAGAGAAGTGTGTGGGTAAAGAGTCAACATCTGGGGCCCTTTCAAAAGAAAAAGGAATGAGGTGACCTCCCCCTTACTCTTACTTTACTATCTTTCTACTCTCTTAAACACGGCCCCTCCCCAGTCCATGTATTCATCGAGCTTCATCAATTCCAATTGCTCTTGTACATTTTATCTGAAACAGGGTTTTCCAGAAGACAAACTTGAAGGCAAACAGAACGCAGCTCACTAGCAGGAACAGGAGGCTCATGGCTCCTCTACGGCCTCTTCACTTCGCGGGCAACGAAGCACTCAGCTGGCACCTGGGAAACAGGGGGCTGCTAGCTGCCCAGACCACGGAAGCCGCTGACCAGTACGCTAAGCGCACCGCACCGCCTGATGTAACTGGGACGCGCGGCAGCGTCCAGCCTTATATACTGGAGTGAGTTGCGACCTCAGAATTAAGCACACGCAGCGGGGTGCTACTCACAACCGGATGACATAGCACCGGCTTTCAGGAAACCAGGCAGTGCCTACTAACCACCCACCTGGTTACAGAGTTAGAGACGATGGGAGAGTTTGGGGTTTTCGGGAAGCTGAAACATGGTAGAAGTACAGACTCTAAATTGACTGGTTAAATACTATATTTTAAAAATGTTCCCCCCCCCTTTTTTTTTTGTTAAGATAAATTTATCTTTGCTGCAACCACTCCATTATTCATTTCAAAAACAAGTCCAAAAACGAATTAGGGCTTCCCTGGTGGCGCAGTGGTTGAGAGTCCGCCTGCCGATGCAGGGGACGCGGGTTTGCTCCCCGGTCCGGGAAGATCCCACATGCCGTGGAGCGGCTGGGCCCGTGAGCCATGGCCGCTGAGCCTGCGTACTGCAAAAAAACAAAACAAAACAAAACAAAACAAAAAACAAACAAAAAAAAACGAAGTAGAAATGCTATAAAAGTAGTTACCTGCAAATTGTGAGTCTTGGCCACAATACCTCCCCCGCTGCTATTTTAGGATTCACTCCAACCCTATTCACACTGGGATAGTTAATGTACATTTGTGTCACTGTACAGTTTAAAAAGTAATTCCAGGGTCATTCCTCCACATAGTTCTCACAATAATTTTGTGCTATAGGTATTTTTAATACTGTGTCTACTTTTGGAAATGCAGGAACAGATTCAGATGTTAAGTAAACTCATTTGAAACTAGCAGCAAAACCACGACTTGAACCCACAGAGTTTGAGTCCTGAGATAAACTCTCCCATTCCCTTACCCTCATCCCCTTCCCCAGGACCTCTACCTACACTTGTGAGCCTCAAGTATATACTATTCTCCACCCAAGGAATTGAACAGTATATTTGGATTAGATAGTGAGAGGGGATAGATACAGGAATCATTGTACTAGACAAGTTAGAAGCATTCAAGAAATTCAGGTAAATGTACAAAATGGCACTGAACTAAAACACAGAACTAAAAGCAATAGCCAGGGTGATCTCAAGATGAGTGTCAAAGTGTAATCCACTAACCCTGCTTGGGGAATAACTCAAATCTTCATATAGACAGGAAGGAGAGGAATTACATTTATACATTTTTCATGTCAAACTTATTTCCCAATTATGAGTTCAGAGCTTAAAGATTTATTTAACACGTATTTATTAAACACCCACATAAAGGGTGGGCACTGTGCTGTATTCTGGGAATATGGCTTTGAGCAAAAATAAAGTCTCTGCTCACCTGGAATGTGTACTCTAGTGTGAGAGATAGACATTAATCAATCAAATACTCACAGAAATCCTGTAAAAGTATTAATGAGATAAGTGATAACAAGAAGTACATGATGGCACAGGAGCTTATAATAGGATATGAGATGTAAAGGAGACTGAAGGTCCTGGCTTTATGGCCTACTCAATTTAATGGATGGGAAATAACCAAGTATGGGGATGCTGATCATGAATTTGGTGTTGGACATGTTGAGTTTGAGGAGACTTTGAAACGTAAAATAATTGATCTCAGGGAAATAAGTGAAAACATACATTTGGGAGGCATCTGCATATAAATGACAATTGAAGCTCTAGATGTGTAAGAAATTCCCTCATGTCAGTGTAGGGCGTACAAACTGAAAGAGAAGTAAGAATAGAGCATTGAAGGATTTAAATATTTAATAGTTGGGTGATAACAGTTCCTTTGGCAGGTAATTGTGGTTATCTTAACATTTAATTTCTTATTTCATCAAATAAAATTGACTGAAGCCCAGTAACATTGTCTCTAACAATAGAATTTTGAATTTTGATCTTACTGGTATCCAAGGGAGCACCTCAAAGATTTTGGAAAATATTCTCATCATGCTCTTTGACTGTTGTTAACAGTGACTTTTTCTGGCTTTTAAAAAATTGTCATAAAGTATATAAAACATAGAACTTAACATTTTAACCAATTTTAAGTGTACAGTTCTGTGGCAGTAGGTACATTCACATTGTTGTGCAACCATCACCACCATCAATCTCCAAAACTTTTTCATCTTTCCCAACTGAAAATCTGTACTCATTAAACACTAGCTTCCTATTTTCCCCTCCACACATGCCCTGGAAACCACCATTCTACTCTCTGTCTCTATGAATTTGACTATACTATGTACCTTATATAAGTGGAATTACACAATATTTGTTGTGTTGTGACTGGTTTATTTCACTTAGCATAATGTCTTCAAGGTTCATCCATGTTGTAGCCCTTGTCAGAATTTCCTTCCTTTTAAAGCTGAATAATATTTCACTGCAACAATAACTTAAACAAAAAGAGTTGATTAAAAGACAAGCAATTCAGTGTGGGCACGGGAGATTCATAAACGTATTGGGAACCCTGGTTTGTTATACTCTGTTGCTTTGTCATCTTCAACATACATCTTCCTCCTCATGGTCCAAGTTGTTGCTGAACTGTTCTGTTACCAGGCTGGTGGAAAACGTGAAGAAGGACGTGCCTCCTTTCTTTTAAGGACATTTCCCCAAAGTTGCACATGATACTACCACTTTCATTTTACTGGCCAGAATGTAGATACATGGCCAAATCTAGCTGCAAAGGAGGCCAAGAAATATAGTATTTATTCTGGGTACTGATAAGCCCAATCAAAATTTATGGTTATGCTACTGAGAAAGAGAGGATGAGGAATTATTGAAGGATGTCTATCAATCTCTGTGACATCTTCTAGAGGAGGGGATTTAGAATTTGTCTCATGATACCAACCATCCTTGCACCCATAAGACACACATGAACTCCATCATTTGTAAGGACTTGGCTGATATTTGAAGATTAGGGAAAACGAGGGGGGGAAGACAGCAATCTGGCTTGTTCAGAATTCCACCCATCTACATCTTCCACCTTGCTTTAATTGAAGTTGTCTAAAAATGGTCCTTCCCTTCCAATTGTTGTTCTTCGAGAACAAGTTCCGAGTAGATCACACCTATTCAAGGCCATGTGACTGGGCCTACTGCACTAACCATTTATATGTTGATACTTTTTCCTATTAACTGACATAATTTTGTGCTGATTGCTGTAAAAACAGAACATAAAACATTTATTTTATGAAATTCAATTAGGACATATTTTAGAGAAACTAAACAAAAATGAACTAAGAAACATATGCTGAATTTTTTCTTTCTGATCATGCATTCTCTAGTCACATATTTCATCAACAGAGGGCATTGTAGGTTTATTTCATTTTTTTGGTTGCTCTGTACTTTTCAATTACAGCTTCCTTTCATTTGGAATTGCACCATATTATCCAGGGCCAAATAAATAAGTGGTATGTTGTATTTGTTAAATATAGCACAGATCATTGATCTGTGACACCATAATCCAGACTTCACTACATATAAATTGCCATAGAATTTTGCTGAGAACATGCCCTTTCAAATTAATCATATTTGAGTCAAAATTACTAGACCATATTTCTTTTATTTGAAAAGAAAAAGGATAAAGACTGTGTATGTTATAATCAACCCTAACCTGAGACATTTTTTGCTCCTCTACCCCCATATCACCTCTGATGTTGTAATATAGGTAAAATAAAAAGATTATATAATCTGATTGATGATGCTTAAATCTGGTATTTTATTTTCAGTGGCATTGTTTTACTTTAAGTGACATTTACAGCTTATTTTAAGTGACCTTTAGAACTGTAATATGTTCTGGAAAGTATTATGGGGCTTGGAAGAAAAATTGCTTTTAGCTTTTTTGCTAACAGAATGAGCTACAATGTCCATCTCAAATTGAGACTTTAACAATTCATTATGTTTGTCACTGAAACTTTGAAATGCCAACCTGAAAATTTTATTAAAATATAATTTGCAGCTTTTTATAACTTGTAATAATGGAGAATATAATAATTGTTCTTAATGTCAGTGGGAAATTTAAGTATAATACATGATTTTTCTAGTAATACATATACTTGAGTTGCCTAAAATAAACCAGTGTTTTTTTTTGAGGGGTGGTATATGTGTGTGTGTGTAAGTGATGCCCTAGAAGAGCTTTATAGAGCAAAACACGGGATAAATCAGGAAAAGGAAACCTTCTAAACAACTCTACCAAAGGTCCGGGAGACTATTCATTACTTTCCGTTTATTCAACAAACGTTTACTGAATACCAGGTACTGTTCTAGAACAGTAGAGATACAGCTGTGAACAAAACAGACAAAAATCCTCCTTGCAGCTTATATTCTATTGGGAAGCTATATTCAAATTCTCAGACTGATTATTTATGGGTTTTTTTCAGATTTTCATGTAATATTTAATTAGCCAGTAATTTAAAAAGTCAGATCTTGGCAAAAGAGGGAAGGCTCCATAAAGCATTTTTTGAAACTAACATAACCCTGACATAAAATCTTGCCAAATATAGCACAGAGAATTTAAAGACTGATTCTCTTAAAATGAAAAAAATCTAAAATAAAGCACTAAGCAAATAAAATATGGACAATATTTAAAAAATAATATCACCAAATATAATTTATTTCAGAATGTTAGGATGACAACATTAGGAAATCTCTTAGTATATCATTTCCATAGGTAAAAAAAAAAAAAAAGACGATATTATAAGACTATCTCAATAGACACCCAAAAGAGGCATTTACTAAATTTCAACACCCATTTCTGGATTAACAAACTAAACATTAATTTTTTAAAAACCTGGGCATGAAAGAATAGGTCCTTAATATTAGGATATTGAGATGAAAACAATAACCAACAACATCTGTAACAGTGACACACTGGAGACATTATAATCAACATCAAGAAAAAGACAACTGTGCTCCATCACTATAATCATTTAATAATGCTATAGAAATTCCAGTGAATGCAGTAAGAAATATCTGCATAGAAAATCTAAAAGATTCTACATAAAAAATCTTAGATCTAATGAGTTTAGTAAAGTGCCTGGATGCAAAGTAAATGAACAGATTAAAGAGCTTTCTTTTATACTGGTAATAACTAGTTAGAAAATATAGTAGGAAAACAAGACCACTTACAATGACAATATAATATACAAAATACCCAGAAAAAAAATTGGCTGAAGGAAATTATAAAACTTTACTGGGAGAGATACAAGATTTACATAAATGTAGAAGAATAACATGTTCCTGGATAGGAAGACTAAACAATATAAACATGCCAAGTTTTCAAAAATTCAGATGTAATTTTACTGTAATTCAGATCAAAATCTCAAGAGGATTTTTGAAACTTGAGAAAATGCTTTTAACATTCATCTGGAAGTTTTAAAATATAAGACAGCCAAGAAATTTTTGAAGAACAAAAATAAAGAGAAGATACTTGCTTATATAAAAATGTATTAAAGAAACACTTTTTAAAACAATGTGGTGTTAGAACGGGAATATGTCGACATGGAAAGAGACTGGAAATCTCAGAACACAGATGAATATTCTAGTAGAAAATTGGTAAGAACATAAAAAAAGAAGTAAAACAATTGACAAAAAATTATAATAATAATAATGCTCAGTCTAATTAGCAATCAAAGAAATAAAAGTTAAAGTGAGGTGTATATGTTGATATGTGACTAATATTTTATTAGTCACTAATAATTTTAAAGAAACTAATCCTCGATGATAAATGTGGATACTCATTCTTCTTTTTCCATTCATGGTTGTTTTCATATCTTGGCTATTGTATGTAATGTTGCAGTGAACATAGGGGTGCATATTGCAAATCAAACCCACAATGAGATATCACCTCATATCTGTCAGAATGGCTATCATCAAAGAAACAACAAATACTGACAATAATTGGAGAGAAGGGAACCCTCACGCACTGTTGATAAGAATGTAAATTGGTGCAGACACTATGGGAAACAATATGGAGGGGCTTCAAAAAATTAAGACTAGAGGTACTATATGATCTTTCATATGTTTATTGACTATTCATATTCCTCCTCTGTGAATTACTTGTCCATATTCTTTGACCATCTTTTAACAAGTGTTTTTAAAAAACAAATATATAGGAGTTCTTTGTGGATTCTTGACCCCCGCCAACCTGGTTTTAGTTATACATGTTGGAAATGTCTTCTCCCAGTTGTATCTTCTAATTTTACCTTGTCTTTTGTCATATGGAAATTTAAATTTTTGCATACTCAAATTTTGACATTTTACTGTATAGTTTTAGCTTTGGGTTCTTGTATGAGAAAGCCATTGACACCCACAAATCATACAGAAAATCCTCTATATTTTCTCCAATAGTTTTTTTTTCATATTTGGTTTTTACATCCACTTGGAATTGATTTTTATTATTATGTGATGTTGGGTTCCAATTTTATTTTTCTTCATATATACTCAATTGAACCAACACCATTTATTGGAAAGCTTGTATTCTAATTTTAACAACATCTCTATTATATGCTGATTTTTCATATATGTACAAATGTATGCATATACACTTGGCTTCATTTCAGTTTCATTAGTCTGAAGGCTCCATCAGTATCACGCTGTTTTAATTACTATAGTTGTATAGTAAATTCTCACGTGTAGTATTTTTGTGATTATTTAATTCTAAATATATAACCATTTCCTTTATGATTTCTTCTTTGAACCATTGATTAAGAAAAAAATGTTCTTTTTGTTTTTACAAATCTGTGCTTTCATTGTGGTTTTCATTTATTTCTATAATCTCTATAATCATTTTAGATATTTACAGTCGCTTTTCTATTGTTCTATTACTGTATTGTGTTTGGAGAATGAAATCAGTCATTTAGCATAGATTTTCTTTATGGCCTAGTAATTTTTTAAAGGAAACTTTAAACTTTAGAATAGCTATACATTCATAGAAAAATTGCAAAGCTAGTACAAAGAGTTCACATATATCCGTACCCCTATTATTAACATCTTACATTAGTATGGTAAATCTGCCACAATCAATGAACAAATATTGGTACATTATTTTAAACTAAACTCCATATTTTATTCAGATTTCCTCAGTTTGTTTTTTTTTTAATCTAATGTTCTTTTTCTATTCTAGGATCACATCCAGGAAATACAATACATTTAGCTATCACGTCTCCTTACGCTCCTCTAGGCTCTCAGGTATTTTGTAGAATGTCCCTTAATTGCGGTTTCTACTGGTGTCCTTATTTTACCATTCTGAGTGAAATATTGAACTAGTACCTCCCTTTATGTCCCTTTTCCCTCCCTGTTTTGCAGTATAGTTGTCTTAAATATTTCTTCTACATACATTTAAAACCACATCAAACAGTTTTACTTTTTTTTTAAACCATCAAATATAATTTAGAAAACTCAGGAGAAGAAGAAAAGCATATTGTATTCACCAATATTTTTGCTTGCCATGCTCTTTCTTACTTCCTGATGTTCCAAGGTTCTTTCTTTTATCATTTCCCTTTGGTTTAGAGGAACCCTTTCAGCCATTCTTTTACAGTATGTTTGTTGGCAAGAAATTCTCTTAGTTTTTCTCTCATTTGAGAATGTCTTGATTTTCCCTTTATTACTGAAGGGTATTTTTGCTGGATATACATTTATGGGGTTGCCAATTTTTTCCTTTTAGTTAATTCAACATCTCTGTCTATCCTCTTGGACTTGGCATTTACTGATTGTCTATTCTTGTTCTGTTTGGGATCATCCAGCTTCTTAGTATGATGAGTGACTTTCTATTGAAATTTGGACATTTTCATATTATAAGATTCTGGATAGCACTGAAACCTTCAGGATTTTTTGCTGATTTTCTCTTTTCTCTGACAATGCTCTGGCAGTGAAAGAAGAGATGCTGCCTCATTGCTGTCAGTTTGAGTAGAAGTAAAGATTCCCAACTTGGCTTCCATTGACATCTGAGTGTTGAAGAAGGGTGAACTCATTTCTGCTGTTAGGAGTGGACTTCCAGCTCCCCACATGGTCTCCACTGACACCGTGGTAGGGGTGAATTCACTGCCTCTCCGTAACGGTAAAAGTCCTGACTCTCCACTAGACCTCCTTTGACACAACCTCAGCAGGGAGGGAATACAGCATCTCATTAATGGTGGGTGGGAAGTAAGCTCAAGACCCCCATGTAGTAACCACTGATGCCATGGGAATGGGATTCGTTGCAGGGATTGGTGTTGAAAGTCCCTGTTTTCTATTTGACTTTCTCTGAGCCACCTAATCAGGGGTGTTGGAGAGCCTTATTACAGCCTTGTGAGTGTAGATGTCTAGGTTCCCCATTTGGCCTTTGCCATCATGGGTAGGGGTCGGGCCACATTTTTTTTCTGTGGTGTCTCAGTGTAGTATTTAGGTTCTAAGATGAGGATCAGAGCTCACTGTTTCTATTGTCTGGAAAGCACAGTTTCTACAAAACGTCAGATGATGTTTTAGACACATACATTCTACAGGTTTTGCACAGTTCATTATTTTTTCCATGAAAGCCTGCTCTGGACAGAAGAGGTTAAGGTGGATCCAATGAAGATATGGTGAAAGCCCTGACCGAAGTCACATAAATTTGAAAGGAACTGTTGTCCTCTAGTCTCCACATTAATCTAGCCCGGTAACTATTGGAAGATAGACTGAATGTGAAAAGTGGTTTAAAATATGGGTATTTTTTGTTTGTTTTTTTGTCCATTTTTTTTAGAATATTTTGTTTTATACAGCAGGTTCTTATTAGTTATCTATTTTATACGTATTAGTGCATATATGTCAATCCCAATCTCCCAATTCATCCCACCACCACCACCACCACCCACCCCCCCACTTTTCCCCCTTGGTGTCCATGCGTTTGTTCTCTACATCTGTGTCTCTATTTCTGCCTTGCACACCAGTTCATCTGTACCATATTTCTAGATTTCAAATATATGCGTTAATATACAATATTTGTTTTTCCCTTTCTGACTTACTGCACTCTGTATGACAGTCTCCAGGTCCATCCACCTCACTACGAATAACTCTATTTCATTTCTTTTTATGGCTGAGTAATACTCCATTGTATATATGTACCACACCTTCTTCATCCATTCTTTTGTCGATGGGCATTTAGGTTGCTTCCATGACCTGGCTATTGTAAATAGTGCTGCAATGAACATTGTGGTACATGACTCTTTTTTAATTATGGTGTTCTCAGGGTACATGCCCAGTAGTGGGACTGCTGGGTCATATGGTAGTTCTGTTTTTAGTTTTTAAAGGAACCTCCATGCTGTTCTCCATAGGGGCTGTATCAATTCACATTCCCACCAACAGTGCAAGAGTGTTCCCTTTTCTCCACACCCTCTCCAGCATTTATTGTTTGTAGATTTTTTGATGATGGCCATTCTGACTGGTGTGAGGTGATACCTCACTGTAGTTTGGATTTGCATTTCTCTAATGATTAGTGATGTTGAGCATTCTTTCATGTGTTTGTTGGCAATCTGTCTATCTTCTTTGGAGAAATGTCTGTTTTGGTCTTCTGCCCATTTCTGGATTAGGTTGTTTGTTTTTTTGATATTGAGTTGCGTGAGCTGCTTGTAAATTTTGGAGATTAATCCTTTGCCAGTTGCTTTGTTTGCAAATATTTTCTCCCATTCTTAGGGTTGTCTTTTCATCTTGTTTATGGTTTCCTTTGCTGTGCAAAAGCTTTGAAGTTTCATTAGGTCCCATGTGTTTATTTTTATTTCCATTTCTCTAGGAGGTGGGTCATAAAGGATCTTGCTGTGATTTATGTCATAGAGTGTTCTGCCTAGGTTTTCCTCTAAGAGTTTTATAATGTCTGGACTTACATTTAGGTCTTTAATCTATTTGGATTTATTTTTGTGTACGGTGTTAGGAAGTGTTCTAATTTCATTCTTTTACATGTAGCTGTCCAGTTTTCCGAGCACCACTTATTGAAGAGGTTGTCTTTTCTCCATTGTATATTCTTGCCTCCTTTATCAAAGATAAGGTGACCATATATGTGTGGGTTTATCTCTGGGCTTTCTATCCTGTTTCACTGATCTATATTTCTGTTTTTGTGCAAGTACCATACTGTCTTGATTACTGTAGCTTTGTAGTATAGTCTGAAGTCTGGGAGCCTGATTCCTCCAGCTCTGTTTGTCTTTCTCAAGATTACTTTGCTATTTGGGGTCTTTTGTGTTTCCATACAAATTGTGAAAATTTTTTGTTCTAGTTCTGTGGAAAATGCCATTGGTAGTTTGATAAGGATTGCATTGAACCTGTAGATTGCTTTGGGTAGTAGACTCATTTTCACAATGTTGATTCTTCCAATCCAAGAACATGGTATATCTCTCCATCTGTTTGTATCATCTTTAATTTCTTTCATCAGTGTCTTATAGTTTTCTGCATACAGGTCTTTCGTCTCCTTAGGTAGGTTTATTCCTAGGTATTTTATTCTTTTTCTTTGAAATGGTAAATGGGAGTGTTTCCTTAATTTCTCTTTCAGATTTTTCATCCTTAGTATATAGGAATGCCAGAGATTTCTGTGCATTAATTTTGTATCCTGCTGCTTTACCAAATTCATTGATTAACTCTAGTAGTTTTCTGGTAGCCTCTTTAGGATTCTCTATGTATAGTATCATGTCATTTGCAAACAGTGACCATTTACTTCTTCTTTTACAAATTAGATTCCTTTTATTTCTTTTTCTTCTCTGATTGCTATGGCTAAAACTTCCAAAACTATGTTGAATAATAGTGGTGAGAGTGGTAGGCCTGGCTCTTTTTATAAGCAAAGCATCTGTCTAGTTTGTCACATGATTTGAGGGATTCAATGGTAATTATCCCTAAATATTTCTTCCATGGATATAGGCGTAGTATTTAAAATTTCCATATTATATTTACATACAAGCTATTGAAGGCTTATTTAAAAATGTACATTTTTCTGAACAAGGTAAAATTCTGAGGATATTATTAGGCAGCAAAAGATTATGAAAAAATTTTTCTGTCCCCTAAAACCTTGATATTCAGAGTGCTGTCCTCAAACAAGCACATGTGGGCTTCACTAAGGAGCTCGTTAGAATTGTAGGCCCCAACCCAGCCCTACTGTATAAGAATTAGCATTATAACAAGATACCAGTGAGTCATATGCACATTAAAATTTGAGAAGCACTTATCTGAATGACTTCTGGAGAAATGGGATACCTTTTGAGATGAGAAAGTGGTTCAAGTCTGGGCAGGAAAGAAGACAATTACCATAGTAGAGGGAGTGAACATTCAGATGAGAGCAGGAAGACAAATACCAAGGAGAAAAGACAGAAAGAGGGTTGCAGAAGGGACATGCAACCTATTTCCCAACCCCTAAAGGGATGTATCCTTCAGGACAAAGAGAATTAGTAAACTGAAGAAGGAAAAAGAAAAAACAGTGAGAATGACAGAGAGAGTGCTCCAAGTGTTACAGGGACAATTTTCATTTTTATTTAAATCTTTATCAGTTCAAAAGAACAATTTCTTCTAGGCTAGTAAAACATCCTAGAGGCCTTGGAACCATGAGCAAATTTACATGTTAGTTCACGTTCATCCTACAAAGCATAAAATGCCTGATAACTTCTGGTACATAAATCTAAGACATATTCTACTCTAAAGCCTTATTCCTGAAAACCCATTGGCTTTGAGCCCACTTATGAAAAGATACTTGATTTCATCCAGTCAATGAGATCTATGTCTTTGTATAAATCAAAATCTTTCTGAAGTTTTAATAATTATTCCACTAATTGTAATGCAGGGTCATTTATTTTTTCTTTTTTGAATTTTAGTCCACAACGTGAATTAATTCATCGGATGAGAACACAAGTTAAAAATAACCAAACTTTGGCTGTGACCTCTGGAAGGAAGTGCCAAGAAGTTTCTGCTCCAATGCTGTTTTCTCAATGATTCACAGCATGGCATCAGCAGCATTCCTTCTGGAGAAGGCATATCATCTTGTTTGCTGTTTGAAAAATGGATGAATTAGAAGTCAGACTGTGAGGTAAAATTGAGTGAATGACAAAAAGGACTTGGGACTTTTTTATTAATGAAAATAGTGTATATTGAAGCCATATGAGTTCATATATCCATATGTCTAATACCTATAGCTATATTTACTTTTATGAAAAACATTGGTTGGCAATGTATATTTTAATAGCTTTTGTAGTTAAGGAGGAGATGTTCTGATAGCAGTATATTCACAGGTAATCTTACTCTTTGCAGAATAGTAAAACTTGTTTCACTTTTTCAGCAAATATACCCCGTATCCCTTGCTTTACCCAAAGAACTAAGCTAAGCATTATGGTGGTTACAGATTGTCTTAGAAAAAGACTTTATGCGATTATGGTCTAGTAGGGGAGACAAGACATTCTAATACAATGCATAAGTGCTATAAACAAAATGTTTCTGGAGCTCTCAAGAGAGTGGGAAATCAATTCCAGCTTAGGAGAAGTCCCAAAGCCCAATAGAGGAAGTGGCCTTGGAATAAAACCTTCAAAAACAAGGATTGTAATTGGCAGACGTGTGAGGCGAATGCATTCTAAGCAGAGAGAACAGTACAGTATATACAAATAAACAGGAAAGGCAAATGGTATTTAAGGAATTGCTATAGTCTTGTTTATGTGTAGTGCAGCAGAAGGAGATAGGACTGGGAAGGTGTGTTGAGAAGATGGTTTTCAAACAATTCTACACATCAAAATCTTCTGGAGAGCTTTTGGTAATATCAAATTCCTGGGCCCCATCCTAAGAGTTTTTGATTCAAGAGGTCTGGGATGGGGATCCCAGAAAGTTTTCTATTGGAAAAGGTCTCCCAGGTGATCCGAGGCCCACTGTGTTGAAATCACGGAGTTAGGGACAAATTGCAAAGGTAGACACTGAGGTAATTTAAGAAACATTACTCTGGCCTCAATGATTAAAAGGGAGTGGAGAGTGGAAAGGGTACAGGCAGGACCAAAGATTGAACACCGAGGTAATAGTCCAGTTGTAAGACAATAGCCAATAACTGGGCAGCAACAATGGAAATATAAAGAAAAGCCAAGATGTGTGAGATATTGCTCTGAAGGATAGGATATAGGGACTGAATGGGGGTAAGAGAAGTCCAGGAAGAAGGTTAGATCAATGATGATTGTGAAATTCAAGTTTAGGTGACTGAATGAACAGGAATACCATTATCCAGCTTAGAATATAAAAATTAAGTGATGCTTAACGTGTCACTTATGTGTCATTATGAAGAGATAACCTAATAAAAAGCATTTCTTGACACCCATGACTTTAGGTTAATCTCCCTGTTATACAGTTTCATAGCACCCTGTACCTTTCCTTGTAGCATGTCTTAAAGTGTAATTTCATATTAATTTGCATGGCACTTTGATTAATATCTACGTGTCCTATTAGACCACCAAGTCCATGAGGGCAGGGAAACACGATACCTGGAAAATCATAGGAACTCAGTACATTTTTAGTTGATTCAATTTTTCTACATGAGTGGTTGAATAGACAAAAAAAAAATGAACTTTTCAGTAACTCATTAAGATTAGTAGTATATATTACTGGTACAAAAATATTTACATATGAAGGATTAAATGGTAACCGTACATATTTTTATTCCAAGTATTTCATAATACATAATGGTAAAATTATGCATTTTCTCTCAAGTTAGGGGGACAAAAAATTGAGTAAACTAGTTTTGATGAAAGACTCTTTAGATGAGTTTATGTATGCTTACTTGAACAAGAAAAATTCCAAACATTTTAGAAGCTCCATCTATCTGTTTTGTTATTGTAAGAAAGGTATGTGCACAATAGATTTGCTTTTATAATTCAAGGTCATAGCATATGATTCTATGTGAATTTTGGAAATTCCAGGTTGCCTTTTTATAAAATAAAACAAAATTACATAATGAACCCACTCTCCATTAACATAAGGATTTGGGCCTGTACACTACTGCATCCTGCGTGATCTAAAATAAAAATAACCCAGAGGAAATTTACAGAGATAAAGTTCTTTTTTTGTTCAAGATCTGCCCAATCTTCTGTCTTACTTTTTTTTTTTGTGGTACGCGGGCCTCTCACTGTTGTGGCCTCTCCCGTTGCGGAGCACAGGCTCTGGATGCGCAGGCTCAGCGGCCATGGCTCACGGGCCCAGCCGCTCCGCGGCATGTGGGATCTTCCCGGACCGGGGCACGAACCCGTGTCCCCTGCATCGGCAGGCGGACTCTCAACCACTGCGCCACCAGGGAAGCCCCCTGTCTTACTTTTGAATGATAATGCTCCATTGATCTTCTTCCTCATTTTACTCAGAAGAAATGGAAGCTAAAAGGATTAAAAGACTTGATGAAGATTCTACATTTGGTTAGTGCCAGAACTAGACAATTAGGGATAATATTTATCGAATGTGTCTTGTATGTGACAACACTTTAAACATATTTCTATTTAAATGTCACAACTCCACTACATGATAGATGCTACCCCATTTTTATAGACAAAATATTGAGGCTCAGGATAATGCACTTTTTTTTTTTAACATCTTTATTGGGGTATAATTGCTTTACAATGGTGTGTTAGTTTCTGCTTTATAACAAAGTGAATCAGTCATACATAAACATATGTTCCCATGTGTCTTCCCTCTTGCGTCTCCCTCCCTCCCACCCTCCCTATCCCACCCCTCCAGGAGGATAATGCACTTTTCCTATGCCATATAGTAAGTTGTGGAGTGTTGATCTATTTGATTTCAAACCCCATGATTTTTTCCCCACAATGCTTTATTTTCAATTAAATAGCAAAACTAGAATTAAATAAACCAGGCGCTGCATTGTAGAGCCAGTAATATTTTATAATTATGATTATTTGGCAAATTAAGGCAACAGACCAGGTAGAATGGCAAAAATAAGCTACCTCTATTTATATTATAATTACAGTATTCTCCCTTATCCAGAAATCACTTATCCAGAAATAATTAGTTATATGAAAAAGGTCAAAAAGCTAACAAAATTAACATTTGTACGATTTTTAAAACTGAAATATAGTTGATGCACAATATTACATGAGTTTCAGGTGTACTATATAGTGACTTGACATTTACATACATTATGAAATGATCACCATGATAAGTCTAGTAACCATCTGCCCCTATACAAAGTTATTACAATATTATTGACCATATTCCTTATGCTGTATATTACCTCCCTGTGGCTTATTTATTTTATAACTGGAGGTTTGTACTTCTTCATTCCCTTGACCTATTTTACCCCACCACCCCTCTCCCTTCTGGCAACCACCCTTTTGTTCTCTGTATCTGTGAGTTTGTTTTCATTTTGTTTTGTTTGTTTTGTTTTTTAGAATCCACAGTACTTGTCTCTCTATATATATCATATATATATGACATATATATGAGACATACTTTCTATAAATATAAAGATATATATATATATATATATATCTTTATCCAGTCACCTAAACCCCAGGCTTCTTTACAGCATGCTGTGTCCTAATTCTGCTGATTTCCACTACAGTGTTCCATACTGATATCTTTCTGGGAAACACAGAACAATTTCAGCAGGAACATTTTCATCCAACTGTAAGCAGAATGAGAACTTATGTGATTATTGGCAAGGTTGAGGAGATAATGCAGGTGTCATCTGAGTGACATGTAGCACTGACTCAGCAAGACCAGACCTAAAAGAGGCAGAAAAATGTAGCTCTGGGTAGACAGAGCATAGCAAGAATCATCATACAATTAGGGAAAGGTAGACTGGAAGTTGACAGATGAGTTGGAAAAGGGCAATTGTGAGTTACCAAGGATGACTTGGTCTTCTTTGTAATTTTTGTCCTGTTCTTTTTTTCCAGATTCTTTTCTTTTTTTTAATTGTTGTGAAATATACAACATGATATTCACCATTCAAATTGTAAAATTCAATGGTGTTTAGTACATTCACAATGTTGTGCAACCAACACTACTATCTAGTTCTAGAACTTCATCATCTTAAAAGAAAAATTCATACCCATTAAGCATAGATTCCTTTCTTTTTAAAGTGAAGTTAGAGAGCAGCAGTTCAGGCTGGGATAAAAGCACTTAGCTGTAAAATAGCAAGCTTTCTGCTGAGAAAATATCAGGACCATCTCCAAGTTTCCCAGTCATTCAGTTTCTTCCCTCTGCTGCAATGTTCAGGGTGGAACTATCTCTTGAAATCCAGCCCTTAGATCAAAGGCAGCTATCAGAGAAACCATTCTCTCTGGTCAGTCCATAGGCATAGACTGACAGCTGGAATTTAATAAACCAAGTTGGTTACACACTCATTCTTGTCGTGAACAAAGAGAATACCATTCAGAACATGATATGAGACTCCGTTGGGACAGTGCACTTTGGTCATTAAGACCTCCCTTACCACCCATGCACATAAAAACCCTGACAAAACTTGGTATGTGTGGGTAGGGGTGAGGAGGAATCTTTTGTAGTTATTGCTTCAAAGGAGAGAAGAGAAGTTTGTGATAAAATGTTAGCACATGATTTAGTGTTTCTAGACGAAAAGAAATAAGGAAAGCACCTAAAATGTTGAAGAAATATTGCACAGCAGTGTACAAGAGGAACAAATGGAATGAAGACAGCATTGAATGAGGAAAGCTGAGGCGTCAGAGCTTAAGCCTTATAAAAGCTTTATATAATGGAAGCTACAACATAGTTCACTGGAAGGTTTCTTGAATGGAACAGAGCAATCCAGCCTCCAACTGAAAGAGAAAAAGAAACTGATAATCGATTTTCTTCCCCAACAAGCAATGCTCCATTCACAGTAACTGGGCAGGGTATTGTCTGCAGAAACCCACCAGATGGTCTGAGGAGAGAGAGAGAATAAGCAAGATGATATGAGGGAATACAAATCAGTCACTTTTATTGCAGCATTGCTTAGAGTTTGATGGGAATGGCAGACGGCAAGTTTTTTAGTATGCATTTGATATCTTTCTTTTGGGAGCCAATTTATTTTGATATTTTACCTCAAACATCAAAATGATACACAGAACTGCAAGCTCTCAGCAGGCTTCCTTAGCTTGTCCCCAGAATGGGGTCAGATTCAATCTCCCAGCCTCTCAGGTTACAACTCATTAGAAGGGAGAACAAGACGACTAACAATTTGAGACAAATGGACCAAACATTTAAAAAGAATATTCAACCATTCTGCATACACTTCTTGGAACGTTTCAGTAGGCAGAGGAGAGAATAATTTTGACTTTAACATGGCTTTAATACACTTTTCCTAATGGACAAAATAGTCTTAAATATTCTGCTTTTAGAATACCAGCAAGGAATGTATTTATATCTTCCCAGAAAGAATCATGATATAGGAATTGAGGTAGTCCTCAACTAAAGAAAATGGGTGGGCTCCAATATTTCATTGTATGTTGGTTGCTTAGAATTTGTAATACGTTTTTCTTTAAAGACAATTTCCAAAATAAATACACAGGTCAACTTCCAAGCCCGGACTGTAACGCAAAACTAAGTGTGAGGTCCTGGTTTTGGGTCATGAAATAAAGGAATGAGATATGGGAGGAAAAATAAGAAATTTTTTTACCCTCTTTCCAGGGTGAATGATCAGTTCAAGGTAAAATTTTAAAACAAGCAAGTTTGGTCTTTGATTTGGGGCACATACCAGTGTCTTCAGAGCCACATAAAACTCAATGCCCTCAGGCTGCCCTGCATAGCCCTCTGCCCACTACTGTGGGATTCCAAACAGGCCTGATCTGCTTCTTAAAATGCTGCAGGATCCAACAGTATCTATTTTGTTTGCCTCTAATAAAACTGCCATAATTTCCTTTCAGATAATTCATTTTATATCCCAGTGTTAAGAGGAAAACAATCTGCTTTGTCTCTTTTAATGCGTGGATGATCAATGATCCCTTTTTTATTGGCATCGATGCTTAAATTGCTCAAAGAGAATTTGTGTTAATCCAAAAACATCACTAATTAACAGACTTCCTTTGTGTTAATAACATGAGGTGAAACTATTCAAGCAGTGCAGGCAGAATTTTTTTCCAAGCCGGAGGCCACCAAACAGGTTAGTTATTCCTGAATGGTTCTCTCTCTCAGGAGACATTTTCTCTAAGATGTTTCTGATTTTTAGCTTCTTCCTCTTTTATTATTTTTGTGTTAACAACAACAACAGAATACCTTTTTACAGTGACATAGTGACTCCTGAGGCAGCATTGGTGATGATTCAGTATCAGGGATTTTAGCAGAGATGAAGCAGGGACAGGAATAGCAATCCTGATTTGTGAGGTATAGGTGTTTTAAAGTGGAGAAATTGACTGAAATCCCCTCTTATGATCAAATTCACTAGTCTTCAAATACTAGTTTTCAGTTCACTCTTGTCTACAGCCCAATGAATCATCAGCAGTACAAAAATAGTACACACAGGGGGCTTCCCTGGTGGCGCAGTGGTTGACACGGGTTTGTGCCCCGGTCCAGGAAGATCCCACATGCCGTGGAGCGGCTGGGCCTGTGAGCCATGGCCGCTGAGCCTGCGCGTCCGGAGCCTGTGCTCCGCAACGGGGGAGGCCACAACAGTGAGAGGCCCGCGTACCGCAAAAAAAAAAAAAAAAAAAAAATAGTACACACAGCATTTGACAATAATAAACTGTAAGATGGTAGAATAACTTACTGTACATCTTGTGTGAAAGAGTTGTTTTTCCTCCATGGGGTGATTTTTGCTGTGATGCGCTGGGGAAAGTCATGAATAGGCAACATAAACATTAGCACCTAAAAACTAAATTGCAAGGCTAACACAGATTTCATTCATGGTATGTGTTACTGAGCAACACAACTTGAAAGTTTATTAAAAAAAAAAAAAAAAGATGAGTGAGCCATTACAATTTCTAAGAAAACACGATTGAAATTCATTTACTTACTGTCCTAACCCTCGCCAAATCTTCAAAATTTCTGTATCAAATAAAAAGTATAGATGAAGAATAACAAGCAAGTATAAATTTACCTCTCTGGGAAGCATCAACCAGGCAATAGACAGGCCAGAGAAGTAGATGATATCTCAGAAAGTAAGCAGTAATGAAAGTATTCTCTTCACGGACCAATAGATTTATTCACTGTGAACTCATCGGTTCCCTAAGCATGGCCAGTTTGGGAGAGAGTCCCATCCCAAATGGCTGTCCTCTGAGGACAATTCCAGCTAACGTGTAGTAGATATTTCCCATCACTTTTCAATGACACATTTCTGGAGATTCCAAACCTACAGAAGTAATCTTGCTAATAATGGATAAAATATATCGTGTATTAATTATGTGCTGGGTTTGGTGGCAATTATTTTACGCACGTTATCTCATTTAATTCTCATAACTCTATGTGATAAACATTTTAACATCTTCATTTTACAGATGAGAAAAATGAGACAGTGAGATCGTGTCTTCCCGAGGTTACACAGCTAGTAAGTGGTGGAATAGAGATTTGGAACCCAGATCTGCCAGAGCAAATCCATGCTCTAAATCCATGGTCTTAAAAGTGGGTACACGCATGCTAGCAAGTGTACAAGAAGATTCACTTGGGTGCTGGAAGTTAGTAATAAATTGTGTATTTAAGAAAAAACAAAAAATGAAAGTTTACCAAAATTTAGTATTATAGGTTGACACAGGCACCTTCACTAGATCTGCATGTCAGATGGTCGAATACTACATGTGGTACATGACATTTTAGGGAAGTGCAGACATTTCATTATGCAGAGGGGAGGGCAGTGGTGTCCTGTTGCTTTTGGCATATTGCCACATGTAACAATCCGTGTGCTCATTTTAGTGCATTTATGGATTACATTGTGCACTTCTGAATGGAAAATTATGTATTTATTTAAGAAAACATTGATTATAGGTAATACCAATATGTAAGCACGAACGAACAAAAAAAGATGGGGCAGTTCCCTCTGGAGCATTATTTAACATATAAGTGAACTTGTCTACTATAGCATGTTTGTAAAATCATATATTTTTGCCTTATTGTCTTTACTTATTTATCTCTTGGAGGTTGGTTTCCTGGGTTTCCAACCCTATGAAGCACTTACCAGCTGATTTTCTTCAGCAATTGTGAGATAATTAGATATGATTGGTACATTAATACTTTTGTGTTACTATATCAAATATATTTTAAAACATAATCTAGGTCATGTGTATTAATTTCCCTCCGTCACACATGACAATAGAACCTCTTGAGCCAATTTCATCTAATAGCGTTGGTGCTGTCATACACCTGGTGGCAGCTCCTTGAATTGCAGCAAAGATGTAGAGAAGAAATGCCTGGGTCACCAAAACAGAGGAGGAAGAGAATTCTAAAAAGGAAGGAAGACAAATGAAAAAACAAGATACAATATAGTTTATATTTACCATTTATAAACTCAATGACTTTTTTTTTTTTTTTTTTTTTGCGGTATGCGGGCCTCTCACTGCCGTGGCCTCTCCCGTTGCAGAGCACAGGCTCCAGACGTGCGGGCTCAGCGGCCATGGCTCACGGGCCCAGCCGCTCTGCGGCACGTGGGATCTTCCCGGACCGGGGCACGAACCTGAGTCCCCTGCATCGGCAGGCGGACTCTCAACCACTGCACCACCAGGGAAGCCCTCGATGACTTTTTATAAAAGCTATACAAGTAATTCCGAAAGTAAGTTGACTCAAACTGCAAGAACACAATTAATATTTACAAACTATTTAGAATTATTTTATAAACTAGAAATAAGGAGCTTTAGGGAATTCCCCGGTGGTCAGGCAGTTAGGACTTGATGCTCCCACCCCGATTCCTGGTCTGTGAGGCGTGGCCAAAAAAAAAAAAAAGAAAAGAAAGAAGAAATTTAGTGTTAAAAGAAAATGGCAGGGTATTGGCAGTGAATACTTAGTTTAGATTTATTTTATATTACAGCTGGAGTCTTTTCAAGGAGTACATAGATTCAAGAATATGTTTTAATCCCTGTGAATAAATAGAACTACTGCACTGTGAAATGACTCAGCAAATTGAAAAGTTCCGTACAATTTTTTTATTAGCTATAATGAGAGATTTTTATTATCTGTTAGGATCCATAAAACCTTGCCCTAAAATCACATGTCATTTTGAGAGTATTCTCAGCTCGGATAGGACCAGAGCATGTGTGTGTGTGTGTGACTCGGGGAGGGAGTCGAATTCCTAGTTGAAAGGATTGATAAGAGGGGCAAGAGATACACATACGTATAGAGAAGGGATAGTTCAGGGAGCTGAGATGCATCTTAAAGGAAAGAGGCAAGTTCAAGGATATTCCATACTGAAGCTGTGCATGCCCCTGAGTCGAGGAGTTTTTCTGAAATGATGGGGGTGGGGGTGGGTGGAGGCGGGGTGGTGAGAGGCAGATACTCAGGAAGGACAACATTTCCTCAAGTATCCAAGGAGATGAGATAAATAGCTTAGGCTGCCACCTAGAAATAGAAGTACATGATCAAGAGAGGACAGTGTGAACCCACATATGAGGCTGAAAGGGAAATCTCGAACAAGAACCAAGTATTAAAAGCAGGAAATGTTGAGTAAGTATTTACACTAAGTCAATTGAGCATACATGATGAGATTTGTACCTGTAATTTGACTATTCCATAGATAGTCTGCACCCTGAGATTCCCCTGTCCTCTAGTAAAAGATGTCATAGACATTCACTTAGACATGATGTAAAAAACACTGGTGGGCACTGTGGAGTTTCAACTGAAAAGGTTTTCATTGGAGGATATATTGTTTTAATACTTGTGAAATTAGGAAAGGGAAAGCTATGAATCCTAAGGATATTGTTTTTGGAAAAGAACATACCATACCATATTCTTCAGATGGTAGAAGCAGAAAGGTACCTACTATTTTTCATTCTCTCTGTATATAGTGTATTTTTGAATTTTGTAGGAGATGTAACTGGTTTACTGTTCGCGATCAGTCTGATCTTGGTGGGTTACAATTATGGAACTTTTGTTCTCTCTCATCATTGCTCCCAACTATGCTACTTCTGATATCCCTTCTATAATAGGTGACAAATACCTTAACACTACCTTGACCAGATGCCATAGCTTTCTGGTCACTGGCCAATTTCAGTTATTTTAATAAGTTATCTAATTTGAATACTCCAATATTGAATCTCATATTGGATTCAGTTCTTTCCTCAGAATGATATCAGGAGACATCTCTCCACCACTGACAGGAAACCCGACCTCTTCCTCTTCAAGCAAAACTCTTATAGGAGGGACTTCCCTGGTGGTCCAGGGTTAAGAATCTACCTTCCAATGCAGGGAACACGGATTTGATCCCTGGTGGGGGAACTAAGATCCCACATGCCGCGGGGGCAACTAAGCCTGCACGCCGCAAGGAAGAGCTTGCGCGCCACAATGAAAGATCCCGCCACAATGAAAAATCCCACGTGCCACAACTAAGACACGACACAGCCAAGCAAAAAAACAAAACAAAAAAGACTCCTATAGGATTGGGAGATAGAAGGAATAAGAGAGATTGCAGGGATCATCTTACATAACTAGTCTTCTGTCAGCTGCTGGTGACTTTTGCTAATATGTCGTCATTGATGGAGTAACAGGATTTTTGAGGCTCTGTTACAGTAATAAACAACTCTAAAATCTCAGTGCCTTGCAAAAAAAAACCTTTTTCATTAATCTTACAAAGTCTTCTGGAGTCTAGGTGACTCTTCAGTTCATATGCCTCCATATGTTGTCTCAGCATTCCAGGATGCTTCAGTCAACATAGCATGTCATCAATAAATGCTTCCACAATCACTGCAGTGGGCAAAAGTAGGCTGTAGCACCAAACACTGGCAATTAAATCCTTCAATATAGAAGTGATGCATGCTACTTCTGCCCACATTTCATTGGTCAATGCAGTTCACACCTCATGGCCACACCACACAGCTTCAATGGGCAATCGCTCCATGTGTACAGAGATAAAAAGGCTTTGAATATTGGTAAATAATGGTAATGCTTACCACAGACGTTTTTGTTGTTTTTTCTTTTGGTTTTGTGGAGGTTGGGGCAGTGTACAGAGTACAGTGTAATCTCAGTGAGCCTCCTACTTGGCTGATATGTTATAGAGTCACATCCCAAGCCCTTCTCTGATTGAGATGTTTCCTCACTTTTTGGCTGCCTAGGTAGCCCCACTGCAGCTGTCCCTCCTGTATCATATACTCCTTCGTGCGGATTCAAGGGAACCGCTGAGGTCCTTTTCTGTACACTCCAGTGCTACTGAGTACTGGGTAGTGTTCTGTGTGAGGATTCTCCCCTTCTTATCAAGGACACCACACGACATCCCCTCCTTGCTCTGGCTGTACTAGCAAACTCCTTGCCTCCAGACATTTCTAGTAGAGAGACAGGCAACAATAGCTATGTCTACATATACCACACACACTCAAGGAGGTGCATGCCATGCTCTCCCATAAGCTCCCTCACCACCCTCCACTACACTCCTACAACAGCGTCACAGGCAGGCCATAACTAGCATTATGCCAAGGAGTGTGATACTTATCCTCCTATACCTTCAGGGAAAGGAGAGAAAAAGCTGCTGTAACTTGCCATTAAGGTGCTTACTAAATGCTGACTTGCCTTACCTCTCATTAGTCTTTTGCTCTTATAGATTTTGGCAGTGGCCTGCAGAGGTATTTTAGGCTCACAGAGACAATTCTGCAGCTTCTTTATAGTAACCAAGGGAGATATCTGGCCCCAGTTACAGACTGGGCCTTGGAGGGCCTCCTTAAAATGTGGAGAGTTTAACTGTCCTTTCTTTCTCAGCTTTGGGCTGCAGATACTTATTCAAAGGCGGAAAGAAAAGTCACCTTCAATGTCTTCTTATGTTGGCAGTCTTTGTTTATATTTTGCTTGCATAACCCTTAAAAGAAATTTGAAAAAAGTAGGTACTCCCACACATTTTTAAGTTGATATCTAAAAATTTCCCCAAGTTTAAAAAGTTACAAAGGATTCCATTTCTGGCACATTGTAAATGTTGATTTTGAGATTTTAGGAGTTTATATGTGGAATCTAAAATAATGGGACAAATAAACTTATTTACAAAACAGAAATAGAGTCACAGATGTAGAAAACAAACTTATGGTTACCAAGGGGGAAGCGGGGGGAGGGATAAATTGAGAGATTGGAATGACATATACACACTACTATATATAAAATAGATGACTAATGGGGACCTACTGTATAGCACAGGGAACTCTACTCAGTGCTCTGCAATGGCCTATATGGGAAAAGAATCTAAAAAAGAGTGGATATATGGATATGTATAACTGATTTACTTTGCTGTGCAGCAGAAACTAGCACAACATTGTAAATCAACTATACTCCAATAAAAATTAGTTTAAAAATAAAGTTATTACAAAATAATAAAAGAAAATTTTAGGAGAAAAATTTCAAGCCTACATGAATAAGACAATGTACTCCCTATGCCCATCACTTTTTTTTTTTTTTTTTTGAGGTACGCGGGCTTCTCACTATTGTGGCCTCTCCCGTTGCGGAGCACAGGCTCCAGACGTGCAGGCTTAGCAGCCATGGCTCACGGGCCCAGTTGCTCCCCGGCATGTGGGATCTTCCCAGACCAGGGCACGAACCCTTGTCCCCTGCATCGGCAGGTGGACTCTCAACCACTGCGCCACCAGGGAAGCCCTGCCCATCACTTTTTATAAGAGAAACATAATGTAATTCTCAGCGAACAAACCAACAATAGTTCTGTGATAATCTGTTTCAGTTCTCTACTGCTGTGTGTGGTAGTCAGCCTCTGAGATGACACCACATGATCCCCACTTTCTGATATTCTTAGATAGTAGCTTCCCACATGCTACCAAAGTTAGCCTATGTGACCAATAGCATACAGCAGAACTGATGATATGTCACTTCTGAGATTAGGTTAAAAACACTGTGGCTTCCGTCTTGTGTACTCTCTCCCTCTAGGGTCACTCACTCCAGGAAAAACAAGCTGCCATGCTATGAGCTGGCCTATGGAGAGGCCCACATAATGAGGAACTGAAACCTCTAGCTAACAGCCAGAAGGAGCAGGGGCCTGCCAACAACCATGTGAGTGAGTTTGGAAGCAGATTTTCCAATCCCAGCTCTGGCCAAAACTTGACTCCAACCTCATGAGAGACCTTGAACCAGAAACACTCAGCTAAGCTGCTCCAGGACTCCAGCCTCTCAGAAACTGTGTAATGTAACAAATGTTTGCTGTTTTAAGTTTCTAAATTTTGGAGTAATTTTTAAATAGCAGTAGAAAACTAATACACTATGTAAAAAGTAACCCCCGCCCCCAAATTTAGTGACTTAAAACAGCAAGGTTTTATTTATTATTTTTATGAATGTGAAGTGACTGGGCTATCCTGCTGTTCTTGCCTGGGCTCACTCATGTGGCTGCATTCAGCTGACAAGTTGTCAGGGGGCTTGACTCATTTGGAACAGCTGGGATAGCTGGACCTTTCTCTTCACAGAGACTTTAATCCTGGTCTTTTTCAACAGCATGTCAATTTCAAGACAGCATTTTAAGTGATTGAAGGCAGAATTTTCAAGGCTTTTTCTTTTTAGGCTTAGACTCTGGATTACATACGATGTCCCTTTTATCATATTCTGTTGGGCAAAATAATAGGGAAGATCAAATTCAAGGAATGGGGAAAAATATGCCAACTCTTGATAGCAGGAGCTGCAATGTGTTGTGGCCATGTTTTCCAATCTACCACAGTTTTCTTCTCGGCACAATTATTTATATCCCTCCCTTGTATAAAATAGTTTATCCTTTCTCCCCAAATTCAAATCCCATTATGACATTTAGCTCAGGCTCAAAGTCCTAATTTCGTTATCTAAATCTGATCTAGACATAGATTAGACTCATTAGATATAGTTCATCTAGTACATCTCTGGAGGTGCAGATCTTCTTGATTCTGAGACCTGTCAAATAAGAGACATGTTATCTACCTTCCTCAGATATACCCAAAGGTAAGACAAAGATAGGGTTACTACAATGAGTACTCCCATTCAAAAAAGGGACATCCAAAGGTAAACAAAATAGATAAATCTTTAGCTAATCTTACCAAGAAAAAGAGAGGACTCAAATAAAATTATAAATAAAAGAGGAAAGACATTACAACTGGTACCACACAAATACAGAGGATCATAAGAGAATATTATGAACCATTATATGCCAAAAAATTGAACAACCTAGAAGAAATGGATAAATTCCTAGAAACATATGACCTATATGGAGACTAAATCATGAGGAAATAGAAAATCAGAACAGGCCAATTACTAGTAAAGAGATTGAATCACTAATCAAAAACCTCTCAACAAACAAAAGTACAGGGCCAGATGGCTACACTGGTGAATTCTACCAAACATTTAAAGAATAATTAACACCAATCCTTCTAAATTCTTCCACAAAATAGAAAAGGAAGGAACACTTCCAAACCCATTTTATAAGGCCAGCATTACTTTTATACCAAAACCAGATAAAGATACTACAAGAAAAGAAGATTACAGGCCAATATCCCTGATGAACACAAATGCAAAAATCTTCAACAAAATATTAGCAAACTGAATTTGATAGTACATTAAAATGATCATATGCCACCATTAAGTAGGATTTATTCCAGGGATGCGAGGATGGCTCAACATCTGCAAATCAATTAATATGATACACCACATTAACAAAATGAAGGATAAAAATCATATGATCATCATGATAGATACAGAAAAAGCATCTGACAAAATTCAACATCCATTCATGATAAAAACTCTCAACAAAGTGGGTATAGAAAGAACATACCTCAACATAAGAAAGGCCATATAGAACAAACCCACAGCTAATATCATACTCAAAGGTGAAAAACTGAAAACCTTTCCTCTAAAATCAGGAGCAAGACAAGGATGCTCATTCTTGCCACTTTCATTCAACACAGTACGGGAAGTCCTAACCAGAGCAATTAGGCAAGAAAAAGAGATAAAACGCATCCAAATCAGAAAGGAAGAAGTGAAATCATCTCTATTTGCAGATGACATGACATTATATGTAGAAAACCCTATAGACTCTACCAAAAAACTGTTGGAAGTAATCAATGAATTCGTCTTTCATTTCCTGCACTTTGTCATGCATAGCTAGGAGAAGCCAAGTGTCATATTCAACATTCTACAGAGACTTGTCCTTAGCCAGAGCTATACTTCCTGTTTTCCAGGTTTACTCGAGTGCTGTTTTGCTGATTGTTCTGCTACTCCACAACATGAATTCTCTTTTTACCAAATTCAAATGGCAGTTCTTCACTGCCTTTACATTCTTCACTAGCTGTTTAACATTCCTCAAGTCTTTGCCAACAGATTCCTCACTATTTTTCTAGCCTCTGCATGCTTCCTGATCCCATAGACAATGTCATACCTTTTAGTGTTTTATTACAACATCACCATGTTTCTACATACAAATTGCTATATATCTATTACTAATAAGCCACCCTAAAACTTAGTGGTTTAAAACAACAATATTTTATGTGACTTCCATCACATGTAAGACAGAGAACATCCCCAAATATACCCTTGTTCCCCTTTCCAGTTCATTCCCATCCTTGACCCCAGATAATCACTGATCTTTAACTATAGAGTGGATATGTATTTTCTCTTTTCATGTAAATAGAATCATGTACTATACACTCTTGTGTCTGTAATCTTTTTCCCAGCATGGTTTTGAGATTTAGCCCATTTTTTTTTTATGTTCAAGAAGCCCTATGAACACAAAGTAAGATAAATACTAATGAAACTACATCTAGGTGCTATAAAACTGATGAAAATGATGGAGACACAGCAAGCCTTAAATGCATTCAGAGGAAAATAAAGGTAGATTGCCTCCAGAGGAATAACATTAGATGATGGCTGAATTCTCAGTGGAAACAATGGAATTTGGAAATCATGAAGATGATATTATCTGATCATAGTGCTATTGGGCTGGATATATTAAAATTCAAATAGATAACTAGGAAATACTCATATATTTAGAATTAAGAAATACAATTATAAATAATCAAAAGGTAAAAAACTGATTGTAAATTAAAAATATTTTGAGCTGAATGAGAAAGAAATTTCAACATGAAAATTTGTAAGATACAGCCACAGCTGTTTTTAAAAGGAAATTGATAGGAGTGACATCAGTGGGAAAGGTGGACAAAAGACTGCTCAGGATGCAAACTGGTATATATAGAATGGATAAACAGTAAGGTCCTACTGTATAGCACAGGGAATTATATTCGATATCCTGTGATAAACCATAATGGAAAAGAATATGAAAAAGAATGTATATATATATGTATAACTGAGTCACTTTGCTATACAGCAGTAATTAACACAACATTGTAATTCAACTATACTTCAATAAAAAATAAATTTAAAAAAGAGACTGCTCCTCCATAAAAAATAACAAGAATCCTGGCAAAATTTTCAAAATAAATTTTTTTGGAACTCTGGAAATTAGCCAAAGGCTTGCAACAATCACAACAGTGCTTAATCAAAGAAAGTGACTGGGTCTTAATAAGAACAGTGAGCTTTGTAGTGTTTTAACGTACATTATTACCATCCTCCTCTCCCTAGCTCCATGATAGTTTTGGAAATAAATGACCCACAATCATGGTAAAAATCAGCAAGCTAGTAGTTGATGGAGTGGTCAAAATGGAGTTTAAGTTTTTTCGTTTAAGCTTTTTCAAGTCTTCATTTTTAGAAAATTGTCATTATTTGACCTGAGAGTTCCCTAGAAAACTCCATATGAAAGGCTTACCTTTATTTGATTGGATACATAGATATCCCAATGACAATAGCCTTTGTCCTGGGAGTATTTGTCTAAAACAAGAAGTAGCAATGGTTTAAAATCACAGCTGCATCAGAGTGTGATAATAGTTGAAGCAAACAACAAGTTGACCAAGAAAAAAATGAACATAGGAGGCTTTAAAAATATTTGACTAATTCCTGGAAATCTAGAAGGCCACACACATGTGTAGGACTGTGTGCATTTTCACAGCAGCACATGCTCAGGAAAGGCCCTAAGTTCTCACGTCTGCTAATCTTGAGGAAGTGAAGGCTAAGGCAGAGTTGTCAACTGCCTGACTGAGTGTTGAAGGTATGCCTCAGTACACACAAAGAGCTCCTAAGCAAGAGCATGGAGACTTACTAGTTCTAGGCATATAAGGAAATCTATCTAATCATTAATTGACCATTAAGATAACAAAGCAGAGACTTCAGAGGTCATACTCAAAAAATAATACATGCTTTATGGAATTAGTTCTGGAAATGCACTAAACAAACAACTAAAACAATAACAATAATAAAGAAGGAGGGAGGAGAATCTGATATTCAGGATTACCACATTGTAATATTCAAAGTGCACAGTTTCCAATAAGAAAATTATGTGACATTCAAAGAAACAAGAAAGTATAGCACATTCACAAGAAAAAAAGAAATTAATCAAAACTTCCCCAAGGAAAGCCAAACATCGGACTTATTAGACAAAGACTAAGCTGTCTTAAGTATGCTCAAAAATTAAAAGAAACCTTGGACACAGAGCTAAGGGACACCAAGAGAACAATATATGAACAAATAAACAATATCAATAAAGAGAGAAATTATAAATAGGAACCAAAAGGAAATTCTAGAGCTGAAAAATAAAACTAATGAAAAGATCATTTTTGGGGTATCCAATTTGCCAATCTCTGTCTTTAATTGGTGAATTTATTCAATTTATATTTAAAGTGTTTACTGGTAATAAAGTACCCACTTCTGTCATTTTGCTATTTGTTTTCTATATGTCTTATATAGTTTTTGGTTCTCAATTCCTCCAATAATGCCTTCTTTCATGTTTGATCTTCTCTAGTGTGCCATTTTATTTCCCTCTTCATTTCCTTTTCTGTATATTTAGTTATTTTCTTAGTGGTTCCAAGTGGATTACAGTTAACATCCTAAATTTACAACAATCTATTTTGAATTGATATGAATTTAGCTTCAATATCACTTTATTTAGCAAGTACTTATTAATCTCTTCATGTTCGCCCATCACTCTTTAGGTACTGGGAATATAGAGGTTTAATAAGGAGACAAAATCTCTGCTCACATGAGACATATGATGATAAGCAAGACAATAAACAAGTATATAAATACATATAAATTGCAGGCAGAATTAAGTGCTTTGAAGAAAAATAAAGCAGACTAAGGAGAGTATGGTATTTTATTTTAGATGGAGTTTTCAGGGAAAGGCTTTATAAGTGGGTAACGTTTAAATGGCGATCTGACCTAAGTAAAGGAGTGAGCCATGCTCACTGTCCAGGTAATAGTAAGGTCTTTACGTGGGAATGAGTTTGGCATGTTCAAAGATTAGAGAAAACGCTAGTGTGGCCAGAGATAAATCTGAGACATACGGTGGCATTTTAAGCTAGTGAGACAGTTTGTATGTTTCAATAAACTCAGTGGAGACATCTGGAAAATCATGCCACATGAATTCCACAGGAATTAAATGTTTCTTTTAAATTCTAGAAGAGAATACTGGTAGACATTGAAATTATAATGGGATGGGCTTTCTAAGCATTACATTACAGCTTCAGTTCATAAGGGGTAAGACTGATAGATCTGTTTAAATAAAATCTCACAACTTCTGTAAGTCAAACACTGCATAAACAAATTGAAAAGCAAATAAACAAGAGAAAATATTCCCAAACATGAATGACACAAAAATCACATCATGAGTACAGAGTAAGTAAGCTCCTACAATTCCATAAGTAATAGACAAGTACACCAATCCAAAACAAAAGGGCAAAGGACACAATTGATGACAATACAAGTGGACATCAAAATGTGAAAAAAAGCGTAATTTTCTTTTTTGACCAGGGACCACTGTACAGAGACACCATACATATCGCTAAGCAATGGTTCAAATCAGCACAATCTTTTTGGAGAAATGGTTGGTAGCAGTGTTTACCAAAGGCCTTGAGACTAAGAGGCATATTCCTCTTTTTAACAGGTGGTGGGAAAGAAAAAGCTGTGAATAATCAAGCAGAATTTATAACTTACCGTATTATGAATTTGCTGTGTGATTTTAAGAAAAGTCACATAACCTTTCTGCTTTCATTTTCTCCTCTGTACCTATTCACAAGTATATATGTAAATACAAAATGAAAAAAAAAGGCCTTTTAAAAATGCTATACAAATGCAATTCAGTTTTATTATACAGAATGATCCAGGGTCAAAACCGGAAATGCTTTAAAAACATTTTTATATAAAATAGTTTCAATCTTTAATGACCAAAAATATTAGTCATGGTGAATGTTCTTATATAATGGTTGGTCTGGGACCTTCTTTCTTGAAAATATTAAAAGTTAGAATTAAAATCATGAATCCTTTATTACTTATGCAACGTCTAGTTCTTATTTGACCTTTAAAAGTCTGAAGGCTTTAAACAATCTTCTGTGATTAATTTTAAAACATTATTTACATTCTCTACTAAGCATAACTTAAAACCGTGTTTTCTTTGTCTTTCATAGAATCTGTAATAATGTATAACTTTTTTTCAACTCGTTTAGATTTTTTCTGGGATTTGGTGCCATCATGAGAGTTAGGCATTTTATCATTCAAGATCCTGAGAATGACTTTCAAAGAATTAGTCATCTGAAGTGATACATTAAACTTCAGAGAAGATCAATTTGATTACATTTGGGACTAACTAAATAAAACTAAAAATATGAGCCCCTAAAAGACCCAGAGCAGCAGAAATACCAGAAAGCTGTGAATCAGCAAAATCCTTACCTTTCTCCTTTTTACTCTCCAAGAGTCAGCAGCACCAACCTCATTAAAAGAGCCAACAGACAAAACCTTTGATAGAGTGGGATCTCCATCTGCTTGGAAAGCAGAGGGATCTCTGGAGTTTTCTATAAAGTGATATATAGATACTATGTTCTACATTTTCCCTACATTTTTTTAAACTGTACTTCTGAGTTATTTAACAGGGTTGTGTGGTTGAGGATTAACTCTTGAATTGCTGTTGAGAAGGATGCTCCCATCAGCTTTCCAAAGATCTACGCCTCTGAAAAGAGTTGTGTGGCTGAAGGATGAATCATCCAGCTGGAGCTCTTTGTGCTGATTTTCCCAGACAACCGTATGTAAGGGAGGAGGAAAGGGGAGGGAGGAAGTGATGAGTAGATATTGGTTAAGCAAGGGGAAGGATCTTGAGGGTTTTATCAAACCAAAATTAAAAATAGGAGAAGCCAGAAATGTGCCTTTAACCCCTGAAATGGAAGAAAATTTTGGCATGAGAAGAGACAGTTTTTCTGGTACGTGCAGAGGGGTATGAAGTAGGGAGTGAGTGCTCAGAAGTGGCAACTAGAATCTCCTGCTAAAAGCCAGAAGGAACTAGCAAGAAAGCTACTGGCTTCTTTTCTTACTCGCGTCCATGAGTTCTGTATTAATCCGCAAATTAGCCTTAAAATAAAATTGTTGTTTCTTTAGGCTTATAGGTAAAGGTGCAATCTGCTCTTGTATTTCCTATTCTAAGATTAAGGCATTTCTAACTTAAGTACTATTCATATCTATAGTTAAAATTCTTCATAGTTCTAGTTCTGGCTAAACCACAGAAGCAATGTCACCCATTTTATAATTTATGAGAATGCTGAAAGATTTAATTTCATTAAGCAGATCATAAAAATCTGCTGCCTGCCTCCTAGAGAAATGGAAATAAAAACAAAAACAAACAAATGGAACCTAATGAAACTTAAAAGCTTTTGCACAGCAAAGGAAACCATAAAACAAGATGAAAAGACAACCCTCAGAATGGGAGAAAATATTTGCAAATGAAGCAACTGACAAAGGATTAATCTCCAAAATTTACAAGCAGCTCATGCAACTCAATATCAAAAAAAAAAAAAACAACCCAATCCAAAAATGGGCAGAAGACCAAAACAGACATTTCTCCAAAGAAGATAGACAGATTACCAACAAACACATGAAAGAATGCTCAACATCACTAATCATTAGAGAAATGCAATTCCAAACTACAGTGAGGTATCACCTCACACCAGTCAGAATGGCCATCATCAAAAAATCTACAAACAATAAATGCTGGAGAGGGTGTGGAGAAAGGGGAACCCTCTTGCACTGTTGGTGGGAATGTAAATTGATACAGCCACCATGGAGAACAGTATGGAGGTTCCTTAAAAAGCTAAAAAGAGAACTACCATATGACCCAGCAATCCCACTACTGGGCAAACACCCTGAGAAAACCATAATTCAAAAAGAGTCATGTACCACAATGTTCATTGCAGCTCTATTTCAATAGCCAGGACATGGAAGCAACCTAATTGTCCATCGACAGACGAATGGATAATGAAGATGTGGCACATATATACAATGGAATATTACTCAGCCATAAAGAGAAACGAAATTGAGTTATTTGTAGTGAGGTGGATGGACCTAGAGTCTGTCATACAGAGTGAAGTAAGTCAGCAAGAGAAAAACAAATACTGTATGCTAACACATATATTTGGAATCTGAAAAAAAAAAAGGTTCTGAAGAACCTAGGGGCAAGACAGGAATAAAGACGCAGACGTAGAGAATGGACTTGAGGACATGGGGTTGGGTAAGGGTAAGCTGGGACGAAGTGAGAGAGTGGCATGGACTTATATATACTACCAAATGTAAAATAGATAGCTTGTGGGAAGCAGCCGCATAGCACAGGGAGATAAGCTCAGTGCTTTGTGACCACCTAGAGAGGTGGGATAGGGAGGGTGGGAGGGAGATGCAAGAGGGAGCAGATATAGGGATATATGTATATGTATAGCTGATTCACTTTGTTATAAAGCAGAAACTAACACATCATTGTAAAGCAATTATACTCCAACAAAGATGTTAAAAAAAAAATCTACTGTCTGAAGATACAATGCAGTAAAGTTTCAATGTAATTTGAAGGGAATTAAATATGCATCCCTGTTATAGCTAATAGATCAGGGATAGCAACAGTTCTTTGCAGGCTATTAGGAATGAACTTGAATACATCTTACCTTTAGAATTCTGAAACACAATGGCATTATTCTACTGACAAATTGACTAAATTACTATGATGACATTTGTGTTTTTTAAAGTCAAACTATTTTGCTTATGTCCTTTAGTGGAAGAGAATAATATTTTTATAAAAATGGCAGAATGAATATTGGGAAGGGGGGACATTAGCCCAAGATATGTGGGGAAAAAAATTTAAAGACCACTTCTTTCTTCTAAATAAATATACAACTCTTGATCAAGGGGCATCACACACCAGGGCTCTAAGAGATTTTATAGATGAGATTGCTCAACATGTCTGTTGCTTATTGAGAATGGGGAAATATACCAAAAGATTAGAACAGAGAAATGTCAGTCCAGTAGTCAATAAGGAAAAGAAAATGGGTCCTTTACAGACTGATGGATATGTGTTCAAATTTGTGCATGAATTGAGGAGTTATGAAAGTCTGCAAGCTCTTATTAGAGAAAGCAGTGATCCATCAAATCCACTAGGAGGTCACCAAGAAAAATCATAACAGACCATTCCTTTCCTTGATAAAAGAGATCAGGGAAATTGTATACACATAGACTACCCAGACCACAGAATTTCACTTCTCCTCCCAACTATCCTTTAGTTGTATTTAACACGATTGATTATTCTTTCATTACTTCTTTTTTTAATTGATATTCTTTATTTGATTAATTAAACCTTTTTGTTTGATGATTATATGACTTTTCTCTTAGGTGAATTGGCTTATTAACTTTGTACTTTTTATTTAAAATTTTTAAAAAATTGAAATATCAATTGAAATATTGATATATAATATTATGTTAGTTTGGGGTATACTACATAATTTGATATTTGCACACATTATGAAGTGATCACCACAATGAGTCTACTAACTGTCTCTCCTGATACAAAATCATTACAATATTATTGACCCTATTCCTTATGCTGTATATTACATCCTTGTGACTTATTTATTATATAACTGGAGGTTTGTACCTTTTAATCCTATTACCCTATTTCACCCACCCACCTGCTCCCTCCCTTCTGTCAATCACCTGTTTGTTTTCTGTATTTGAGTCTGTTTTCATTTTGTTTTGTTTGTTTTGTTTTTTATATTCTACATATAAGTGAGATCATGTGGTATTTGTCTTTCTCTGTCCGACTTATTTCATTTAGCATAATACTCTCTAGATCCATCCATGTTGTCACAAATGACAAGATTTCATTTTTTATGGATGAGTAATATTCCATTGTATATATATACCACATCTTCTTTATCCATTCATCAATTAATAGACACTTAGGTTGTGTCCACATCTTGGCTATTGTAAATAATGCTGCAATGAACATTGGAGTGCATATATCTTTTTGAATTAGTGTCTTTGTTTTCTTCAGGTAAATACCCAGAAGTGAAATTGTTGGATCATCATATGGCAGTTCTATTTTTAAATTTTTGAGAAACCTCCATACTGTTTTTTATAGTGGCTGCACCAAGTTACATTCCCACCCTTTTCTCCACACCCTCACCAACACTATTTTGTTGTCCTTTTGATGATAGCCATTCTGACAGGTGTAAGGTGAGATCTCATTGTGGTTTTTGACTTGCATTTCCCTGGTGATTGGTGATGTTGAGCATCTTTTTGTGTGTCTGTTGGCCATGTGTATGTCATCTTTGGAAAAATGCCTATTCAGGTCCTCTGCCCATTTAAAAATCAGGCTGTTTTTTTGATGTCGAGTTGTGTGAGTTTTTGTGTATTTTGGATATCAACTCCTTATCAGATATATCGTTTGTAAATATCTTCAGTAGTATCATATTTTTGATAGCATCCTTTGCTGTACAAAAGCTTTTTAGTTTAAGGTAGTCCTACTTTTTAATTTTTGCTTTTGTTTCCCTTGCCTGAGGAGATATCCAAAAAATACTGCTAAGACCAATGTGGAAGAGTACAATGTCTATGTTTCCTTCTAGGAGTTCTATGGTTTCAGGCCTTACATTTAACTCCTTAATCCATTTTAAGTCTATTTTTGTATATGGTGATAGTAGTCCAGTTTGATTGTTTTGCGTGTAGCTGTCCAGTTTTCCCAACACCATTTATTGAAGAGGTTGTCTTTTCCCCATTGTATATTCTTGCCTCCTTTGTTGTAGATTAATTGACCATATAAATGTGATTTCTTCTTGAAAAACTGTTGCTCCATAATTCTACAAACTTTTTTCCATCTCTGGCTGCTCCTTACAACATTTACAATCTCCTTTCCCTAAACCTATATAAACGATACCCTAAATACTAGTATTCCTAAGCATTTGATCCTCTGGACGATTTCACTATTTAGATTCTTACCAATTAGCTAATGATTCCCAGAGCTATATCTGAGTCCCAGACCTCTTCTCTTGCATTTGCACAGGGAGCTCAAGCTCAACACCTCCAAAATAAACTCTATTCTTTCCCCTACATCGGGTCTCCTTCCTGAGTTTCCTATCTCTAGGAACTGCATTGCTCAGTAACCAAAATCAGAAAACTGGGCATCATCCTTGACTAGTCTCTTGACAGTCTGAATCCAATAAGATACATTTTTAGCAGAGATAACCATAAGATACTGCACTAGGATTCCCAAACCTCACCTAAATGTGTGAGGACACATTCCTCACACATTACAGGAAGTAATGTGTGAGGAATGTCAGTTCCTGACATTACAGGAAGTGTGACTTTACAGCTATACACAAAAATCACTTTAAGTGCTTTTAGCTAATTTTTAAATCCAATATGCATCAATAGTTTGATGTGGCTGCTGGAAGAGGTAATACTTTCTTAAGCTGCATCAACAGAAGAAAATCTAGAGTGAGGAACCAATAAGTTCTATCTGCTCTTGATGCCACACGAGTAATATTGCAGGGAAGTAGGAATTGCTGTGGAAGAGAGCAGCCATGCTCACTCACCATGTAAGAAATGGCAGGAATATTTTAAAGACCATTAAAGATCAAATAACCTTCAGTAGCCCTTTTAAATTTTATTTTCTATTGATGCATTTTAGATTTAAAATAATGATATTTAATGGAAATTCATTCATTTTAGATGTTAAAAATAATCATTGTATTTTGATTTTACTCAGAGGTATATGTGTGTGGTCGAAGTTGCTACTAATAAGAATTTGTTAGTTCATTTGTTTCTTGATTTGGGATCCATGCAAGGACCCCTAAATGCACTACTGAAAGGAAGACAGCTACATTCATGACCTTCCCTTCTTAACCCAGTTTGCCTGAAGGCTGGATTGAGGAGGGGATCTAATCAATATAGACCACTTCCACGTTACCTCATTTAACGAAAGACAGCACAATAAATGGAAGGGGACTGGGTTTGGAGTTAGTCCTGACTCACTTGCTCTTTATTCCGTTTCTGAGTCTTAGTTTCCTCATCTGTAGGATAAGGGCTCCAGTGCCTGCCTCGAGGGCTCTTAGTCTTCAACAAAATGACACAGCTGAAAGGGCCTAGCATATAGCTGGCATTTAACAAACGCTGTCTTCTTTGCTTAATGGCCACAACAGCACTGTGAGGGGTGGGAGACAATCTCCTGGTAGCAGCAGGAAGCTTGGAACCTGGATTAAGATGGGTCAGGTGCTTTGTCTTTGGTCCTTTGCCTCCTTCTATGTTCCTTCTCCTTACACTTTCCCTCCACTCCACCTCTATTTTAAAGACAGCAATTTAAGAAATAATGGAAATGCCTCTTCTGTGGGCTTATTGTACACACCTGTGCTATTTCCACTACAAGCAGGGCAACTGACTGTAAAGACTAATTGTGAAATTATAAAATATGAGATAAGTTGGTGGGGTTGGGACAGGGGCATAAAAAAAAAGAAAACAAAGGGAAGAACTTCAATTTGAGTCAATAGATGAGAAGAAACTGTTGTAGGTTATTTAAGATGAGAAGAAACTGTCGTAGGTCTCAAATTCTGTGATGGATTTTTGGTCTTTTCCATTAAAAAGTACTGATTTTAAAAACTAATAACTTAAAATTGCCACACACAAAACAAATGGTCCACAAAACATTCTCCTTTCCTTCTGAAGGTTTTACGATGCATTGTTATCATTAACCAGTCTTTTACTATTCAACTTAAAAGGCCAATTGAGACACATAGCTCTGAGACTGTTCTTCCACCACTGGTTAAGACTGGGGTGGCAGGTATTGGGGATAATATTCATTTAGCCTTCTGAGCTTTCTGGGATAAATCAAAAGAAAATGACATTTGGTAAGGTTAAATATGGGAATAGCAAACAAGATTGGCTGGGGCAGAAGGTGAGATGCTAGACAGGGAGACCCAACAGAAGGCTGCTAAAATCATATAGGCAGGGGATGACGCCAGCCTGACTGAGGACATGGCTGTAGAAATGAAGGTTGAGGACAAGGTAAATAGGATACTCTCCCACTGAGGGGGAGATTGAAAGATGAAGTGAAGTATTATTTCGGACACTTGCTTCTAACACCTGAGAGACTGACATGAATGAGGCAACCTCCTGCAGACATGGTCTGGTGTCTTCTGTTTTCTTTTGCTACCCTGAATTCTTTCAGTTTTATCCTTTGTGCTCACTTGAAGGCTTCTGGGGAAGAAGAAAGTGACTCCTTTTGCCCCTTTTGCCAGTTTCAATGGGTCACCCCCTGTGTCACCAGTCAGGCTGACCCCGTTATTTCCAGCACATGGAGTGGCAAATAGACCAATCAGCCAATATAGGTCACGTTGTATTGTGTCTGGCTTGGGGGCAAAATTGCATTGTCCCTGGTACCCAGGAGCTGAGGTCTGATTAATGGCTTCTATATTCAGTGCAAGCCCATGGGGATGAAAAGGATTTGAAGGGCAGGAAGTCCAAAGTGAATTTTGGCTTTGGGATATAGTAAACTTCACTACTCTGTCACTCAATTTTTTATTTTGGGAATTAAAAAAAATTCTTTCTTTAATTTTGTTGTTTTACATAGAAGGGTGATAACATATACAGACAGAAAATCAGCATCATGACACAATATATAAATAACCTCATTGAAAGCCGAGTTATCACAAAGCAGCATCTAAAATGAATGAAAAAAGTTGGAGGAAATACTTCCACTAGTATTTATACTTGAGAAAATCATTTTTCTGTTTCCAAAGGGATAAACAGGTTATGTTTCACACATAGGCAGACACCTCATTTGGGGCAGTACTTATTACATAGCCAACATAGCCACTGGGTCAGAACTCATTTTAAACGATGAGGTCGATAAATAAAGTTAAACACGGATGTAGGCAATAGGTATGAGTGAAGCTGTTTCTTCTTTTTCTTCTTCTCTTCCCCCTCCTCCCCCTCCCCCTCCCTCTCCTCCTTCATCTTCTTTTGCCTTTGTGATTTTATGGGTCCTCTTGGCCAAGAAGGGAGGAGTTTCTGCTCCCTGTCTTCTCTAGGATGTCTGATATGGCCATAAAATAGAATTTCCAGCTTTGTGGGAACAAAAATACTAAACAAGCATGTTTAGGCTTTCACTGAACACCTCATCATAGGATAAGGATTTATATGTAGAAAATAGTCCACAAACTTAATTGTTCCCCTCAACAAGCCAAAAAGGGAAACGGTCGAAAACCACTGTTAAACCTAAGACCATATAAACAGATATATTGTGAAAGGAATTGCTGAGGTGAAAAGTCTGACACCAACTCCTTTGGTTCTACCTTTGAGATAACTTTGTATGTATGTTATCCCTCATTTTAATTCATATTGTTGCTGTTCCATTGTAGGCCAGGCAGAAAAGTTTTAATTCTTTAATTTAGGCAAGGAGCTTCAGATTAAAAGTGGCAGAAGCCAACTCAAACTAGTGCAAACAAAAATAAGGAACATTATTACACAGAACCAAGGTCAAGGATGCATCCCAGTCTACTTATCTTGCCAGATTTTTATTCCCTTCCCCACCCCAGTCAATGCATTCTATGCTTTACTCAAACTCTATTACTTTTTATTTCCCTAATACAAGATGCAGTGTCTGGCACATATTAGGTGTTCAATAAATATTTCTTGACTAAATTAAGGAAGCAAGTATAATGTATAGGTATCCTGATACTTAGTTCAAAGCTGTTTTTGGCTATTATCCTGCTAGTTATACAGGGCAGATGACTTAAGATTTTATATATTTTTCCTGCCCTGTGTCCATTTTGCTGCTCCTTAATGAGCATACTTCAAAACCAAAACAGTCCTCTACCTTTGGGTCTTCGGTTCAAGGCTCATTTGTCTGCATTTATCACCTCCATTCAAACAATACTGAATGATTAGCCTGGAAACAAGTTATGAAACAAGCACATCTCTTTGATCAAATTGTATTATCATATATAATTTTCTATGTCTTCTGAGTTAGCATCACTTGAAAGCTGTGCTTTTGCAGCATAAATAAGATCATTCTGATTTGAACAAGTTCATGACTCAAATTACCCCAGCCTGTTTGTTAGCCTGGGAGAACATTGGTGAGAGCTGTCTTCTGAACTTGAGTTCAGAGATTTCTCCACCTCGTCACCAACTTCTGCTACATTTTCTTTTGAGACTTGCCACTAAGAAGGTCTGTGAGAATGACTTCTTTTCTTCTAGTGAAGGAGTTTAATGGTCTTGCACATTATTGACTGATTGCACATTATTAAACTTTTTCTACATATTGAAAATGTAAAATGGAAATGACTTTTAAAAGGCATTTCTTTTTCCTTGTCTTCACAGCCCGTGACCATTGACTAGCAATCGTGAATGTGCATGGCAATGCAGGCTGCCCACTGTGCTGTACTTGGCTTTGCCTCCCTTGCCTTCCCTCCCAACCATCTTCTCATCCCTCCTTCCATTCTATACAGCATCTCCACCACCCCAATATCACTTCCTGCGGCCTTGCCTTTTCTCCTTGCTGCTGCTTCTCAATATGATGAATGGTGTGTGTGTGTGTTCGGACATGTTGGGGGAAAAGGGAAAGCAGTGAGAAAAACAGTCTTCAACCTATAGGAATTTTATTTTTATTTTTTATTAAAGTATAGTTGATTTACAACATTGTGTTAATTTCTGCTGTGTAGCAAAACGATTCAGTTATACATATATATATACATTCTTTTTTAATATTCTTTTCCATTACGGTCTATCATAGGATATTGAATATAGTTCTCTGTGCTATGCAGTAGGACCTTGTTGTTGATCCATTCCATATATAATAACTTACATCTGATCGCCCCAACCTCCCACTCCATCCCTCCCCCAAACCCCTCCCCCTTGGCAACGACCAGTCTGTTCTCTACGTCCATGAGTCTATTTCTGTTTCATAGATAGGTTCATTTGTGTCATTTTTTAGATTCCACATATAAGTGATATCATATGGTATTTGTCTTTCTCTTTCTGACTTACTTCACTAGTTGCATCCATATTGCTGCAAATGGCATTATTTCATTCTTTTTATGGCTGAGTAATATTCCATCGTGTATATATACCACATCTTCTTTATCCATTCATCTGTCAATGGACATTTAAGTTGTTTCCATGTCTTGGCTACTGTGAATAGTGCTGCTATGAACATTGGGGTGCATGCATCTTTTTGAACTACAGTTTTGTCTGGATATATGCCCAGGAGTGGGATTGCTGGATCACATCAACCTATAGGAATTTGCAAGCTAAGACAGAATATACCTTTTCCTCATTCTTACACACAAAGAATACATAAAATCCAGCATTATCAGAGCCATAAGAAGCTTAGAGAACAGCTGAATTCTCATATGGGGTAACTGAGGCTCAGAGATGTGAAAGAATAAGCCAGAGCTCAAACAGGCCACATTTTTACATACAGAGGGCACAGCAAATACCTTATGCTAATGTGGTGAATGCATCTTTAGGTCAAAGGACGTTTCTGAGAATGAAGGTGAGACAAATACATGATTAGAGACTGTAGAAATAGTTAGGAGAGCTCCATTTTAAAGTTTGGGTTGACGGTGTAGAGTGCAGTAAAATTCCTCCACTCTTTGTGCCCTGGTTAAGATGCCCATAGTTGTCTTACACTTGCTTTGATACTGTTAGGAGCCTTGCACAAATGGCAACCATCACACTTGGAATTTCCCAGAGAAGACCTTGAGCTTTGTAGAAGATGCTATATATATCCAAAAAATGAAGGAATAAATGTGTATATAAGCAGGGTAACTCTACATCCTGATTTGCCTAGGACTGTCCTTATTTATGCCTGTTGTCCGAGCATCCCATCTGGTTAGTGTGCTCTTTCACAATCAACAATGTCCTGATTTGGGCCTCCCAAAACTATATGATCACTCCATAAGCCACAATGGAATGAGAAACAGAATCCTCAACTTAGTTTCAACTCCTCTAATGCTCCAGAACAGGTTGTACTTCTAATTAGTGTGCAAAGTGCCAAGAAACAATTTATTATTAGTTCTCATAATCATAATGCACTCTATGCATATATAATCCCTTCATTGGAGTCTCTCAGAGTACATTATTTAGCCTAACATTTTTGTAACATTTGTGATGTTACTCCCAAATTACTGATGACATCTGTAGCAGAGAGGTTAAATGATCTGTGCAAGGTCACACATCAGTTTAGATGGTAGCAAAAACTTGGAAACATTATAGGCATTATAATTATGTAACATTGTAATAGGCCTTTTCTTTGCAGCATTATTTCCTACAACTCTAAGAGCTAGGTCAGCTTTATTTTAAATGGGTTATATTTTAAAGACACAACCAGATAACAGAAGTCTTGGCAAAGTATTGGCAAATATACTGTGTAAAAATAATAGTGGTCTTCATCTAGAGATTATCATACTAAGTGAACTAAGCCGTCTAGACAGAGAAAGACAAATATCATATGATATCACGTATATGTGGAATCTAAAAAAAAATGATACAAATGAATTTATTTACAAAACAGAAGTAGACACACAGACATAGAAAACAAACTTATGGTTACCAAAGGGGAAAGGGGGGATAAATTAGGAGTTTGGGATTAACATATACACACTACTGTATATAAGATAGGTCACCAACAAGGACTTACTGTATAGCACAGGGAACTCTACTCAATATTTTATAATAATCTATAAGGGAAAATAATATGCATATGTATATATATGTATGTATAACTGAATAACTTTGCCGTACACCTGAAACTAACACAGCATTGTAAACCAACTATACTTCAATGAAATAAATATAAATAAATAAAATAAAAAGGCAAATAGTGCTAAAAGGGTTATAACAAAAAGAAAATATTTTAAAAAATTGTGGTCTTCAGGGCTTCCCTGGTGACGCAGTGGTTGAGAGTCCGCCTCCCGATGCAGGGGACGCAGGTTCGTGCCCCGGTCCGGGAAGATCCCACATGCCACGGAGCGGCTGGGCCCGTGAGCCATGGCTGCTGAGCCTGCGCGTCCAGAGCCTGTGCCCCGCAACGGGAGAGGCCACAACAGTGAGAGGCCCGCATACCGCAAAAAAAAAAAAAAAAAAAATTGTGGTCTTCAGACTGAGATACTATTTCACTTGGTGAGGATTAATAGCTCCTTGGTGTCCCCAGTTAACACCATTCTTCTGAGGACCCCACCAGACAACACGCCGCCTCCTACTCCACACATAAGCTCACCCCTGCGCTACCTAGGTCAGCTAGACCATCAAGTGGAAATAGGTTCAACTTCTTTCTTGCACAGATACACTTTTATGCATCCTAGTGGATTTTGGACAACTACAACTCATCCTTAAAGACTCAGCTATGGAAACCATTCATTTGATTACCCCAGGCTGAGTTGGGTGCCCCTGCTCCACGCTTTCATACTCTATCATTGTCTTCATCTCTACAAGCTCCTTGAGGACAGGAGGGTATCTTACTCATCTCTGTATCTCCAGTGCATTGTATAGTTTCTAGCACACAGCAGGTGCCCAAAAAGTATTGTTGAATGAATTTAAAATACATTTTATATTGCAAATAAAATGTATTACTTCATGAACTTCAGCCACTTGGATTTTAAAAATTTTTTAATTCATACTATTGTAATATACTTATTTGTAAAAGCTTATTTGTCTCAAAGTTGTATATTTTGTATGCTATGTGAACACTGGATCATTTGCTTAGAAAAGAAATCTGATGAGTTTACCTGACTACAAAGTTTGTCACACCCTTGGACCAATTTTAAATTCAAGCTACTTGTCTCAAAAAACTTAGTAATTATTTTCCAAAGGATCCTACAATGTTGTTGTTTTTTTTTTAATCAAGGTGGTGAGATGAGAAATTTTACCTCAATTCAAAATACCATGATTGTGTTCTCAATTGAAAAGTTATTTAAAAACTATTTCAGCTTTAGTCTATATAGATTTTTTCAAGGTAACTAATTAAAACAAAGCCATTTGCTATATGAAAAAAGAAGGTAGGCATATTTAGTGAGCAAAATATTGGAACTTGAACATTTCTGGTATTGTCATAAAGTGATTGGATTGAAGTTCTTCACATCAGTACCTTTTTAGATATGAAATAATGAACACCTCATTGGCTTTAGGTATTTTTAATATTTATGTGTGCTTAGTCCACTTTGTGTCATTTTCAAAATTAGATTTAAGCTCAAATCTTTGAAAGAAGGTCAGAATCAAAGTTATGGGGGTATTTACTATCTTCAGGGCCAGTTGGCTTAAAAGACATATATTTTGCACCCTGTGTTACGACATTATTTTACCGTAGGATATGGGCTGCTCATCTGTGGCTGGTCATCAGTCTTGATATAATGATGCTTATAGTGCAGCAGTTTAAGTGTGCAGCCATTCTGTGGCATAAACTAGAGTCTGATACCATTACTGGCACTCACTCTAGAATGCATATATGCTGCAGAATGCAACAGAATACTTCAGGTCATAAAGCATAGACTTAAGGTATTAAAGTCAATTTTGAAAATAAGTTGACAGACTCTAGTGACTGGAAACTTGGAATCAAATTGCAAAGAGCCTGGGATAATTTGTTTTTTTGCAGAAGCCCATCAGCTGTCACAGGAAAAAAAAATCCCGTAAGATTTCAGAAGTTAATTACAGTCTTGGTATCACCTCATCTAAGAGTAGAAATTAAGTTTCAAGAAGTATTTTATGGGGCTTCCCTGGTGGTGCAGTGGTTGGGAGTCCGCCTGCCGATGCAGGGGTCATGGGTTCGTGCCCCGGTCTGGGAGGATCCCGCGTGCCGCCGAGCGGCTGGGCCCGTGGGCCAGGGCCGCTGGGCCTGCGCCTCCGGAGCCTGTGCTCCGCGGCGGGAGGGGCCACGGCTGTGAGAGGCCCGCGTACCGCAAAAAAAATAATAATAAATAAATTAATTAATTAATTAAAAAAAGAAGTATTTTATGTATCATTCTGATATCTGACCATAAGAATCCTTCTAGGGCAGGAGAAAGCAAGAATCCTTTCCCATATTACAATTTCCCATATTACAATTTGGTAAACCACTAATTCACAATATTTCTATTAATTATGAATTATCTCTAGGAAGGAATAAATTTGTCTCATAATAATGGATATCTAATCTTATAGATAAGGATCATTTGCAAATTGTGATGTCATAAAACTCAGCTCAGGCAAAGATTTAACTTATTTAAACTGAGCAAAATGTTTAAATAAATCCGTATGTTTATAAATCTTATGATATGGATTTGTTATCAAACACGTGGAAGATGAAAAGGTTATTTTTAAGAATGGTGATGAGTCTGAGATTTTACCCTACTTGCAAGCTAACAAGTTAGCCTGCTATAATCCAGTAATGCTGACAGAAACATGAGACTCCTGGATCAGAGACAAAGGACTTTATTTATCATGGCACAGCAAGCAGCATAAGCATCATGTTCATCTCAGTTCCCCTTGACCTCCCCCCAATAACCAACCACAGGAATAACAGGGTGGCCCACACCGTGGATTTACATCACACCTGAGGAAACCCATGCTTAAGAAGCCCTAATCGTCTATAATTGTCTGCAAGGAAACCTGTCTCAACTTGCTCTAGAGGAAGACATTATCTCTTGTGATACTGGACAGTAAACAAACCTGCCCTTGGCTCTGGAGGGAGCCACTATCTCTATCTTCCAAAGATATTTGGTACACAAACATCTCTGAAAGGATAGTTCAGAACAAAGGCAATCAGTTCCTCTGTTTGTAAAACATACAGAAATGCAATAGATCTATGGAGAATTGTCTCCCAGCAGTCTTTTATTAATCGTATTTTTTTCAAATTGCTATTTTAAAATCTGAAGCTATAGTCCAGATAACTTGGTTCTTATAGATCTCGCCACCTAAATATATTTTTTTAAGTTTGTGGGACCCAGTTGCCTTAGACAAGCTGTTTGTCAGTTACACTTTACATGATGGGTCCCTAGAACATTTAAATACTTGGATTGCCTTTGGAAGGTCATATAATTCTCCTGAAGGCACAATATGGCTAATGGCTTATATTAGTGGCTCTGCATGGGCCATTCACTTTCTTTCTGATGATGCAGCTGTATCACGGTTTCACTGAATGATTTGAAATCGTTAGTCAAATTGCTTCTTTCAAAGGTCATGTTTACACAACAGCTGACATTTTGAGAAGGCATAAATTTGGAGATATGGGTGAAGATGTTAGTTTCTTGATATAGAAATCGGTTTGTCTAATGCAGATTTTGACAACTTTTAACAGGCTTTGTTCTGCTGGATCAAAAGCAATTTTTGATGCAAAAGTCTTTTGATGGGTTCTCAGAGATTTCTGCCTGCTTTTGGCCACATGGTCAGCACTCCTTGCACTTATTTAGAGGACACAGAAGCACACCTTATTCATTTATTTTTTTCCCATGTGCCCTTTTCTCTTACCTTGTGAGTGGCACATGCTCTTTGTCTTTCTTCCTGGAACTTTCGAGTCCCTTTCCACCCCCTTTCCTTGACTACCTTCAATTTATCCTGCTGGTTTTGATTTTAGAAGTGTCTTCCTCCATGGTGCCTATTCTATTCCTCCAAATCTGAAAGAAGTTTCCTTCCTAGATAATGTTACAGACCAACCATGCTTATTTATATAGTAGCACTTATCACATTCTCATATATATTTTTACTTACTTGTCTGAATTTCCTCTTGGCCTTCGAGCTCCTTGAGAGCAGGGTACATAACCATCTTATTTTTGTACCCAGAGTAACTAGCACAATGCCAGACACAGTGTAGATAATGAATAAATTACTGTTGAATAGAAAAGAAATTACGAAGATCAATTTAGATAATGCATACACTTTGAGAGCTTGTTCAGCAATCCTAGTAGGTGTTCAAAAGTTTCCTTGAATTGAATTAAACTGGTTATGATCGATTTAGATAATCTATGTAAGGCATAGAACGGCAGCTTGCACATGTATGTATAATCATTTTAATACCTTTGTGGGGCCCAAACACCCTACATTTTCAAAGAACTTTTAAGTAATTTTGCTTTGAAATTATTAGTCTGCAAATAATTCATTTATTTGTGATTGACAGTGATTTCTGTGCAATCATATGCATACTTGGAAATTCTTCCATTTTAAATGAGAGGATCTAACCCATAAAGTTTTTTCAAATGCAATTTCAATTTTATGAATACTAAATCTAACAATTAATGAAGTTGACTTAACGCTACTTTTTGTGCACATTTAATTAAGCATTTAATGATCTTGTTTTACGGGTTTTTCTTCTTAATTGGGTGCCAAGAGTTTTTATTTTTAATGTCGCAAACAGATTTTTGGGTTCCTTGAAAATCTGATAGGGCCTGGGCACCTTGCCTATAGTGACTAGTAAATAAAATTATCCTTCATACAAAGCACTCAGTAAATGTTTACAAATCAGAAGAAAGGAAGGTGACAGAGAAACAGATTTATGATTTTGAATCTAGGCATTTATGGCTAGAGAAAAACTGATCTCTATTGACCATACTCATAGAAGACCTTTGAAATTAGCTATTTCTATACCAGAAAAGCCTGTATATAGTTTATCTAGAGAATTGCCTCAGTTTTTATTAAATATTTGTTTTCTTTTTTTCTAAAGTGCTGTTACCTTTATCTAGTAAGCCCAGCCACCCAGCTTGTTGCTTTATGTAATTGCATCTAAAACAAGGTTGTTCTAATATTGGCAGGTCCCCAAAGACCAGATAAGCACTTAATAAATGTATTACATGAAACAATTAATGAATTTTACTATGAGAGTTTGCTACTCTTGCCATATCCTGAAATATGTAAAGTTGTGCAATTATTTTTAAGCCAAAAAGATGCGTGGTGGTACAAAAAGATGCCAGTATAAAGGACCCTGTGGATGAATATTAATCAAAAGTCACTGGCATATTATTTTTAGTTGATTTTATAATTCTGTTTTATAAGAAATTAAATCATATTCTCACTAAAGTTTATTAACAAAATGGCACATATGAAACACTGGAAATTAATCTCATATTTTTACGTGTTGGAAAATTGAAGAAGCAAGCAGAAAGATTAGGCTTTTAGAAATTAATTTCCTCAACATTCTAAGTTAAGTCTACAAGAGAATTGTCATCTAACTTCTCATTGTAGATGAATTACTAACACTAATGTAGTGGAGTCTAATACTGAACTTGCTGGAATATATTTTCGTAACTGAAAACATGGAGCTTTGTGTAAAAATCAAGATGATTCTGATGAAGGATAAAATACTATCAATATCTATAGTGATTCTTAACCACAAGTCTATCAACTAAAGGATTCTCTCTTCGTAAGAATTTGATAGAAAGATCAGATATTTCTGTGGCGATTTGAGCGAAGTCTTCTTAGAAGATCTCTAAGTGTACTTCTCTACTGTGAATCAGTTTAGGAGAGATAGCTCAAGGGCAGATAAAGTCCTGTTCCTAAATTCATTACCTTCATTTCACTTCGTTATACTACCTGAAATTCCACCAGTTGGGAGTTCATTCAGCTTTTCCACAGCTTCTCTTTAAAAGTGAAAATGCTGAATCACTTTGCGGTACACCTGAAACTGACATAATTTTGTAAATCAACTATACTTCAATTTTTTTAAAAAAGTGAAAATGCTTGTGAGAGGAACAGACTATCAGACTTTCATACCTTCTGGTAGACATCATCAATACAATTGCATCCACTTAGAACTCAGTTGTGCTACATGAGAGAATTGACAACTTTGTGAAACAAGTTGGTCCCTTTCGAGCTGGAGCACAGTAAGGGCCGGTAAGAGTGGAATGCTGCATGTTTTACATGAGTATACTGGTAATATGTGACTTTAATTTACAAATTATAGATAATTAAATAATTAAATTTTACCAATTTGTATGGTGCTGGGTTTCTAAGTGAAATGTCAGTTCTTTCTGCATTTATTTACTATGTTTAGTTACCAGGTTCTAAAATAAACAACTCTATGTGAGAAAAAAAGGAATGGAATGCTGCAGTGTATATGTGGTGGGGAGCATGGGGGAAAGGTAGTAGTTTAGGACAACATGAAGAACCTACTGCCTGAGGAATGAATCACTAGGTTGTAATGAAGAAGGGGTATATAGAAGGAAGTGGAAGGATGACAGTGACAGCTTTTGTCTCCTATGAAATTTTGCTTAGTGCTACCTCCTTCTCTTATTACACAGCCCACCTGTATCAAGGGTGGTATCATTGGGCTGATAGCTCAAGTGTGTTAAGAATGAAACAGGCTGTCCTGGGTTAGTATAGTGGATGTTCTGGTCAGCCACCCAGATTGCTTCCTTCTCCATTTCAGGACTGAAACACTCATTTCCCCAGCTTCCGGCACTGTTGACTAGCTGATGGCTTCCAATTGAGTCCCTCCTTGGGATCTGGCCTTGAACAAAGATTATTTCATGCAAATCACTCCCTTTCCCCAAGGTTATTTTGCACCTCATGACTGGTCAGTATGAAAGTATAAAGGCCCTGCCCCCTTGTCTCAATTTGAGATAATTCTGAAAGCCATTCCAGCTCCAGAGCTCCCTGTGGGATGAGCTGAGGCTTTTGTCATGACTGCACACGATTCAACTTCTCCCGCTGCCCAGTCCTGCTTTCCTCACTCCTCCCCCACAGATGTTCATCCTATGCCTCAATAAACGTCTAGCAGCACATTTATGTCTCAAAGTCCGTTTCCCAGTGAACCCAACCTTCAACACTGGATGTGAGAACTTAACTACTTATAACTGTATTTTAAAAATAAATTTATTTATATTTTATTTATTTTTGGCTGCATTGGGTCTTCATTGTTGTGCGTGGGCTTTCTCTAGTTGCTCTGAGCGGGGGCTACTCTTCATTGTGGTACATGGGCCTCTCATTGCGGTGGCTTTTCTTGTTGCAGAGCATGGACTCTAGGCACGCGGGCTTCAGTAGTTGCAGCACACAGGCTCAGTCATTGTGGCGCATGGGCTTAGCTGCTCTGCGGCATGTGGGATCCTCCTGGACCAGGGATCGAACCCGTGTCTCCTGCATCGGCAGGCGGACTCTCAACCACTGCGCCACCAGGGAAGTTCCTATAACTGTATTTTTATGGGGAAATGAATCTCAAGTTTCCAACAACTTATTAAGTATAGATGATCTTTTGACCTGCAATCCATTTGCTTGTATTTTGGAAAGACAAACTCCGGACCTTAGATATCTTCCAAGAGTACGTAAAACTTTTGTATTAATGCATTTGATGAACATGGTCAAATTGTTTTGAATGTAAAGCTCTGAAAAATTATCCTTACCTGTTCCTAGGTTTAAGTAGTTTCTTTCTTCTATAACCATAGATCTTGCTTCTTTTGTTAGCCCGATTTCCTTGGCCCTTCTCTACCGCATGCCATACTAACAGCCATAATTACATTTATGGATCCGTATCACACTGACGCAAGACGTGGTGTTCAATAAGCACTTGTCAGCAATTGAATCTTCTTGCCTTCCATTTTTCAATTCTTTCTAAGCCTTCCCCTCTACTTCTTGCTCCACTGTTCCTCATAAGAATTAAAATAATAAAAATCTTAACTAACATCTGTTCAACCTTGGATTACAACCTGAGGTCTAAATATAAATGTATATTGGCATTAGGAAAAGTATAAAGAAAGGAAGGAAATAGGAAGAAAAGAAATAAATTTTCCAGGGAGACAA